>NC_083645.1:24244235-24474235 GCF_963576545.1 Limanda limanda | reverse complement strand
GTCAGATCGATGCTGGTGTTTATGCAGCGTCTGCACCGTTCACGTCGGAGCGGTGATGGAGTGCAGCTCAGTGATTTACTTTAAATCCCTTGTTCGGCGTGATGAGACTTCCCTGGTTCTCACACAGGCTGAAGAGAATTAATCTGTTCTCCTGGGACCAGATGTGCCGGCGGAGACGTCTTATTGCCTCCACTGGAGAATCCCAGATGACAGATATTGAATTGCTTTATAAGCCATTATGAAATATCCTATAAATACATGCAGCAAAATGTACGAATGAACAAACACGTATTCTCCTAGATTTTAAGTAGTTTGCAGAAGTTATGACTGTTTACCTTCATCAAGGCCTGACAGTCCCCATATGAAACTACATTTAGATCTACAGGATTTATCTGTATAGATCCATACATTTTTGCTTGTCAATGAAAATGTGGAAAAACTGCAAAATCTCACAGTGTCAAAGAAATAGAAAATAATTTCCGGAACTAAGCCAACATTTTGTGGGCTCTTTTTTCTACCATGCAATTTTATATAATCTTGTTTACGACCAATCAAACAAACAAACAATTAGACAGGGAAATAAACAAATCCTTGTTGGACGTAAAATGTTATTAAGTTACTTATTAAACTTACTTTTATCGCTTCTAATTCCCTGATTTTACCTAATTCTAGTTTTTGTTATTAATATTTTTTTACGACTGTGTTTTTATTTGAAATAGCTTCAAAAGAACTAATGAATCTTATGAAACTAATAAAGTTCTCTGTTCCATGTGTTGTTGTTTTGCAGGAGGACACGACTGGAGACTACCAGAGGGCTTTGCTCTACCTCTGTGGGGGGAATGATTAATGTGTTGTTATGGAGCTGAGCAGCTCTGAACGATGAGCTGCTGCCAGACACAGCAACACGTGAGACCAGGAGTTTCATCCACAGCTTCTTTCTGAATTCAGCTCGATATTGATTGAATTACTGTGAATTACTCGCCTGCATTTTTTGACTTATTACAGTGTCTACATTGGAGAACATTGACTTAAACGTTTTTGTGTTATTTCCATGACTTTCTCTGAACTAATAGATGTGTAGGTTGGATTTTAGTATAGAGAATAACGTGTGATCTGTTTGAATTGAATTGATTCATTTGAATTAAATGTGTCTGCTCCACTCGCTTGTCCTGTTACACACAGTTGTTTACCTTATTCCTTCACGTTGCTCCCAGCATGTGTTAAATGCAACTTACAAAAATACAATCCTGCTGCTGAATTATTAAAACCTCCATATACGCTGCTGCTCTCATTAATTTCAAATGAACCCCTGATCCTGACTAAATTGCAGTGTGGCTGTCAGGGATCAATAAGTAATGGGACGCTATGAGACATTGGTCATATGAAGACATCTACTGCGTCCACGTCTCTCTACATGAAGAGGCTTGGTGTCAAACACACTGGTTGCTCAGATCCATGGGAAACGACTCGACTCGGGTGGACTCGTACCACAGGATGGCAGCAGAGTTCAGAGCGAGCATGAAATTAAGTGTTCAGCTTGTAACTGTAAAGAAAAACTTCCCATTTACAGTAGTGATATTCAATATCTACTTGCTCCAAAACAGAATGGTACATTTTTTTGGATTCTCTATATCATCAGAGGGAAAAGGCACAATGTGCACTCGTCTCTTTAACTCTGCACAAGATGGAAGTGCATTTACTCTGGTAATTACTTTACGGATGTGGTTTTGAGGTACTTCTTATTTACTTGAGTATTTACACTGTGTATTTCAGAGAGAAATGTTTTTACTATACAACATTTATACCTTTTTTACATATTAAGAATCACATAAAACATATAAACTATATATTTATAGTCTGATGTGCCTTTTTATTGATTCATCCAACAATATATAAAATGTAAATTTAAACAATTAGTCAGTGTTGATTAACTGAAAACTAATCAATTAACTTTGAGTCACTAAATATGTCATAGTTTCAATTTCTTAGTCTTTAAACTACATTTACCTTCCTTTAAAGCTTGTGTAAATATAGGCATGACAATAAAGAAATGATTAATGGAAACTTAAATTAGAACTTGAATTACAAATAAAGTTGTCCTCACAAAACAAATTTGCGATAACATGAACCCCTCAAAGTTTATCTGTGGTTAAAGATGTAGAAATTGTTTTGTTACTGTTCTCAAGGCAGGACGAGCTTTGAGGAGTTAGAACAACTTGTTTACCTTCTATTCTCTCACTGTTTTCTACATGAAAATCTAAAGATCAGATTCCTGCATTCATCCTAACGATCAGAGACAAACAACAATTATTTATTTCTGTCTGTGTGGTTCAGAATATGTTTAATAAACTGTCTGCCAGCCGATCTGTTCAGAAACCACATGAGGATCAGAGAGGTTTCATGTGTTGGCATGTTGTTCCTCCGTCTGCAGACATGAACTCAGCTCAGAGCGACAAATTAGACAATTATCTCACCTTTACTCTGTAGTTACAGTCATTTGTGTTAATAGCATTTCACTGCGCAAGGTTGTTATTGCTGCACTTAATGTACTTTTTCTACAGAATAACTCTGGGGACTGTCTGAACAGGCAGATCTGTGTTGAGCAGTAAAAGACATCAAGCAAAGAGAAGAAGAAACGGAAATGTCGTTATCGTACACGAAAAGAGAAACAAGTAAAATATGTCTTTAACCAAAACTACAGGAAAAATAAATACATACAAATAATAAAAATCAAAACCTCAATATCAGAGGAAATTTGTTTTTGACATTTTAATCATTAAGCATTGAGTGATGTTGGCTGTAGGAGCTGCTGAGTTTTGAACCAATGTCCGTAAAAAGGTTTGTTCTAATGAAACACCTGAAATCACAAAACCGTAAAAGTAAGCATGGTGCAGTTTGATCAAAATGTGAAATGATTCGATCCATTAAGAAATGGAAAAACAAATGTTTTCAGATAAACACACTGAAGGATATTGTGCTGCTACACTGTAAATAAAGTGTTAGGGTTACGGGTTATAAAATGTTTAGAGAAATTAAATGTTCTCTATTCTTCTAAATGAACCTAGCCTCAACCCAACCGGCTAGCCCCCCTGAAACCCTCGAAGAATTAGCAGTGAGATAATGGATGGATTGATGGGGAGGAAGAGGAGATGCTTCACTCACACTGTAAGGTTTTGCTGTACAGTGCATCATTTTAAAAAGTCAACTCAACCACCATACAAACAATAAACACAGTGTGATCTTTGATATTCAATTATTTATTCCCCTCCTTGTAACTTGCAGATGCAATTTCTAAGATCTCATTTGTGCAAAAATCTCCATCTGCAGGTTGGTCGGCTGCTGGTTGCTAATCATGACTGTGCACTTCATGTGGCCGGTGGCGGTGAGCGCAGCACGTCATAAATCACTCGCTGCACAGGATGTGCTCATTTCCTCCACAGGAAGACGCTGTGAACAAGCCTCCAGTCTCACATTTCATCCCCAAACAACACAAGATGGAGAAAGTGTCTTTTTCCTGCTCTCTGATTTCTGTGTGATACTGTCTCAGCTCTGATTTCATCCTTTCCCTTCACCTCTGTATTTGAAGGAGTGACTTTACAATGTTTTTCTCTACGCTGCACTCGGAGAACTCAGGTTATCAATTCTCATTTCACGCTAACAATGTGTTGTTTCCTCCCCCCGGTCAGGTCTTTGTAATCTAGGGAAAGCTCTTTATGAACTAAACGCTCATTCATGCGAGTGTGTAATCTGTACTGACAAACCCTGGGCCAAATCTCCTTAGAGTCAGTGGAGCAGTGGGCGTGTTCTCCGTACTCTCACTTTGACCAAGGCCCACACGTCTCAGCCAATCAGGAGCCGCCGGCAGTCAGGCCACCTCTGCGTATGTAGTCGTCTGAGGACGTTTTTGAGCATTTATCCAATTATATAATCCAGTGTAGCATTGAGTTCTTTTGGCTGCTGATAGCAGTCTTCTACTTTAAATCATTTAAACCTGCTGAGTTGATGGAATCCAGTTCTAATGCTGCAATTAGACAAATAAGGGTCAATTGAAAGAGGTCAGAATCGCAGGGTTATGTAAAAACTACTGATGAAACATGATGAAACTTGGTGGAAGGAAAGGGTTTGGGTCGCGGCAGAATCCTTTATATTCTGGTGCTGATTTACTTTAGTTAGCATTGTGTGTTTTTTACATTTTACAAGATTAATTCATGGATCTTGATTAAATTTAGGGACTGAAATCAATGAGCGTTTCAAATCTGATGCAGCTTGATGATGTTAAGGGGAGTTTTGTTGCCCTGGTGTTTTATTTTAGATTCTTTTGAGCTCCTGGGTTTGTCCATAAACATAAATATCACACATCAGAGATTCAATGGAGAGTTTTTAGACCTGCAGTTAAGATTTGCTTTTCATCTAATCTGATAAAAATTCATCAGTGCCAATAGAAAGTGTGAATCAGACTTTGGAAGCAGACTGTTCTCTGTGTTCCTGTCGGGCAGATGTTGCAGGAGCTGCAGCTGCACGCACCAACAGACCTGAGAACAGTGTGTCCATCACCAGGCTGTCAGGTTTCTGAACTTCATGTCCATCACCCGTCTGCATATCTCCTCACCTGTCTGTTTCCTTTCCTCACTCACCATTGGAGAATGTGCAAGAAGCATACATACAATATTCCTGTGTGGCTGATATATATAGTTCTTGTATCGTATTTGACTTTTGCTGTCATTCTAATTGAATCATTGCACTAATTGCAGTCCTGTCAGACACCTTTCATTGTTCTGTCGACCCTGTGTTAACTTGCACATGACAAATAGAACTTGACACTTGAAACTCTCAGTCTCACGTTGGTGGTTCTCAGCTCTTAGTGAACTTTTCTGACCTCGCTGTCACAACAGGAGCAAACACACACGAAGAATTCATTTGAACTCTCGTACCAAAATGCAACATGTCAAGAAGATGCTGAGCGGTGGAGAATGGAGATGTGGAACCAGACTAGAAATTCTTCTGTTGTCTGTCTTTGTGAAATCGTTAATCTTCATTTCCCTCTGCTGCTGCACCGGCTGATGAATTAGTGGATTTTTTACCTGAACTGCAGAAACAGGGAACAACAGAGAATCATGGGACGAATCACTGAGCAGCAAACAGAACAAACCAGACACAGTTTGCTTGTTGCTTTTATCTAAAGTGTGCGCTGGTGTCCACTGAATGAGACTGTTCACTAACAGCAGCTCATGTGATGCCTGAGGGAGCAGAACACGGCAGGAGCTCAGTGAAATGTACCTGGGTTAAAACAGACAGGTCAGGAACATGATAATACATCAGAATACAAAAGTGCACTTTTAAAACATTTCTAATAATGATGTTTTGTTCTATATAATATGAGTTTTCATGGTTTTCTTACATTTGAAAAGACAGATGGTCTCAGGGTTATTTAACCTTGTTATTATCTTTACAATGTATTTAAATTAGGAGAGAACAGGTGTTCTCATGGTATTTTCAGGGTTTACAGGGACTGCTTGCACACTTTCTCTTGTTATAGTCCCTTGCATCACATTTTACAGGCAGAATCAAAGTCTTGTGTTTCTCGGCAGCTGGTGTTGTAAAGTTTCCCTTGAAGGAGTTCTCCTCCCGGCCTCCACTGGCTCGCTGCGTTCCTGCTGCTGTTTCGTGCACAGCCCTCTAATTTACTTTTAGTTGCAGCCACATTGCTTCATTCTGCGTTATCTACCAACGAGGGCTTTTTCCTACATGGCCCACAATGCAACCTGCTGAGCAGTCTGAGCCTGATGGATTTCAGCTGTGGGTGATGCATTAGTTTGCAGCGGGAGACCGAGCTCGAATCATCAAGGAGAGGGAGGTCGTTCCCTCGAGGCCGATTGGGAACAGATCTGTGTGCTGTGTGATTATTTGTTTAGTTTAGTTTTGCACACAATTTCAAAGAGAACAAGACAAAGATATCATCCAAGAAACAACAAGGAGTTTGTTTTAAAACGCCTCGGGAAAGATATGTTTCTCTTTAGTGTTGCAGTCAACGTTTTAGCTACGTGTGAAAAATCCTTTATCCAAAAAGCTATTTCATGCACAGAGCAAGTGATACAGGACAAGACAGTTCAAATGTTGTTGTTTCTTGCCCCAATTCCTTCCAAAACCCCGGAGTCTGAATGAACAGATCTTTAATTTAACAGGTTGCCAGTTGATCTGAGGCTGGTAAAGTTTTGTGAGAAAGGAAAATGCTTAACTATGAGGAAATAGAAGCTTCAAGGCAGTGTTTTGCTTCAATGCTGCATTTAACTTCTCTAAAAATGGTTAACATTTTCATTTCAATGCCGTATCGACTTGGCAAAACCCGAAGTGTTGAAAGCTTCACCGATCGAGGTTTAAATGCCAACAATACTCCCTGATCCCCGCTGACTCTGATTTTGCAAGTTCACCATGTGAGGTTTTTAAACTTCCACACTGAGAACGCGGAGTCAGAGGCTTCTTGCCAAAGTATGCGGGCTAATGCTTTTCAAAAATCACACTCCCTCTGGTTAAATTACTGTGTCAATACAGAAACATGCCCAGTGTCAAATCTTCCAGCAAATACCTCCAGCGGGAGTGAGCACACACATCAGAGAAAACAGAAAACTGGGGATTTACAGTAAGTTCGATTGTTTTAAAAGAACATGGACAAAGTGCTTTTGTTTGAATGGAGCAAAAAATCTCATTCTGTAATTACATTAATGAATATAGATAGAAAATGTATATGTGGGCCTGTGATGTAGTTGTCTTTGTTTGACAGAGAAAATTGGTTTTATTCTCACGTGTCAGGTTTTTGTGTTGTATTTTCTTATAACACAAGTTATTCTCGTACAAATAGACAAACTATGAAGAAACAATTAAAGTAGTTAGAAATGCAAAAGTATAAGTTTATTGAGTGTTAACATTGGGAAGATCTATCTCAAAGGTACGTGCACATAAATGCAAATTTTTTTGTGACTAGTTTAACTTTTTGTGAAGCAGCAAGTATATATATAAAGATGTGACGTCATAAGAAGCAGATTTTCTTTCTAATTCTTCACTTTTCTCCGTCTCAGCAATCATCATCCCTCACCATAGTAAAAAAGAACGTGCACAGACTCGACCAGGCGTCGTTGCATTGCTCCTCCGCCAGCCGCTTGTTTCCAGGCTGACAGGATTTGACAGATCTGGCCGGGGGGGGAGGCGGGGGAGGCAGGACGGTTTCCCTCTGAACGTCCCGGAGTCTGAAGTGAGCGTCTCTGGCAGCTTGTCGGCACATTCCTGCCCTGACCGGCGTGCTGCCGTCCTGGCACAGGTTCCTCTGCTTCTTCAGCGCCCTCGCTATCTGCTTCCAGTAGAGTTTGGGGTTGGAGGTGTAGCGCTGACAGAGGGACGGTTGGGAGACGTATTCGCAGCTGAAGCTTCTGTCCCCCTTCCTGCAAGTGACCCCGAGGACGAAGACATCGTCCCCCGTGGCCGCCCAGGTGCACTCGGACTTGTCCTTGGTGACCAGCTTCCCCTTGATGGGCTGAGCGGAGACAGATTTGGGTTGGCGGCCGACCTTCACCCCTGACCTGTCCTTGTTCTGTCCTCTGTCCACCCCTCGTCCCCCCCGTCCCCTTCGACCCTTCTGACAGCTGCCCAACATCAGCTGATGGGAAATACAAGCCAGCACCAGCAGGATGGTGAGATTGGTGAGGAAAGCCATGGAACCTGTGGAAAAGACCCTGCAAGAGGATATATTTCGGATTTAGATATCTGACCTCTAATCCCTTTCATTTCCTTCTTAAAAGGAATCATTATAATCCCCTCGGACCTGTGGGTTCGAGGTCGGGCTTCTCACAGAAACTTTATCCACACACAGTTGATACTGAATCTGAAGCTAAAAGACAAGGCAAGGTTTCTTTTGTAGTTTTTTTAGTTTCAAGGGAATAAGAGTCCTTCACACGTGACTTAAACAGAAGATCGAAGATGAATTAAAACAATTTATTCAATACTTATTCTTAAGTACAATCAGCAAAAAAATCCTCAACTTTAAATAGTAAAAGTTCTCATTGCACAGAAAAACTCATGTAACTACTACATTGTAATACCATAATGCAATTTTAAGTATTAATGGATACAGTTACTTAATGTTGAAACCTGTCAATGTGTACATTTTCTCTCAATGATACACGGCTGGTTAGTTTAGAAGAAGTACAGCATGTTCTCCGCATGGAAAATCTTAAAATGAGTATAAGTAATAAGTTACAAACACTTTGTGCAATATAAAAGTACAATATTTCTCTAAGAAATGTTATAAAGTAAAACTATAAAGGACATTTAAACTTATCTGATCATTGCAGGGACATTATGGTCGTATATTATAAACTCACCCTCAAAGAATCAGAGTTATGGCAAATCTATGGATTATAAACTATGTAAAACAAACCAAGCAGTAACACACACACTACAAACCTTTATACTCTATAATCAGAGTAATTCTAACAGACATGAGATAAATCAGAGTCGACCTACCTGAACTTTACTTTTCAGAGAAAACTTCAGCTCCTGACACCTGAGAGACGAGTCCTCTTTACCTGCAGCTACAGTCTGCTGCTGCTCCAGGATCAGCCCACCCCTTAATACACACACACACACACACAAACACACACACACACACGCACACACACACACACACACACACACACACACACACACACACACACACACACACACCACACACACTTGAGTTGGTGGGTTGAGTACAAGCTTGTACTGCAGTTTTTAAACATATTTAACTGTAAACTGCATAATAAACAGCACAGTCAATACTTTTTCTTAAAAATACTCCACTATATTCATGCACTTTCACCTCCTGCTCAAACTTAACTTACATTTAGGAAAGGTCAACTACATGCATGGTCCATATTTGTCCAAAAGTTGTGAACACTTACCAGATCTTTGATGAATTATCAGTACTCAGACTTAATCTGTGGTGGCAGATTGTGCCGCTCGCTGAAAGAAGTCCCAACTGCTCTATGATAACATCGAAGGCATCTGGGTGTTTAAAGACGTTCACTGGACCATCTGCTGTTAAAGTGAGTCAGATACTAAATGACTTGAAATATCTTGAAACATGCCGGATGTCCCCGCAGGAGAAAATCACCAGGACTGACTTTTTACAGTTCCTGAACCTTG
The DNA here is from genome assembly GCF_963576545.1 of Limanda limanda. Lineage (NCBI taxonomy): Eukaryota > Metazoa > Chordata > Actinopteri > Pleuronectiformes > Pleuronectidae > Limanda > Limanda limanda. The sequence continues at coordinate 24,465,058 of NC_083645.1, read as the reverse complement.
AGCAACAGGGACACCTACTGGTTCACTGTAGTAACGATCCATAAATGGAAACTGATAAACACAGATATTGAGAATACTGTATTTATTCCATCATAAAAGTTCACATTTATTACATTTGTCAAAGACATCAGTACACAAATCTTTGCTGTTTTGAAAATAATGTAATATTCAAAGTTATACAAAGTGATGCAGATTATATACAAGTAAACAAACAAAGATAAATAAGTTTGCCTTCGATGTTTAGGTTCGTCTCCATGTTCGTGAGACTCAACTCTCCCAAGTGAAGTGAAGTACTTGAACAGTTTAATGCAAAATGTTTGTTGTGACTAAATGAAGTCAGGTAGTGAAGTTCTTACAGCTGTGACCATGAAAAGGTGGAAATCTGTCTTTCAGTGGATGATGATGATGATGATGATGATGATGATGATCATAATGATGGAAGGTTTGCTTGGGAGTCGCTGAGTAACCTCCCTTCTCCTGCTCCCGTTCTTCACCTTTAGACGGTCGTAGAAGACCTCGTCATTAGAACTGTAAACCTGTGAATACAACAAAAACATTTAACTTTGCTAATCTTGATTCCAAACACTTCAATCCGACACAGAATTCTTGGATTAGCGGTAAAACATGATAAATGCTGTATGTTTTACCTTTCTTGTTAATTTCGAAAGAACCCAATGACGAAGGAGCAGACGCCGTGAAGTGACCTCCAGCAGTAGCGGCGAGCCACCCTCTTGGCGTTGCTCTCCACAGGAGGTGTCAGTGGTGGCGGAGTGGTTCTCCCCAAGGTCTTGGATTTCGAGGAGGCTCTCCTCCCTGACTCCTGCCTGGTCGGTGCAGGTCGAGGTTCAGGTCTTGCAGGCTCTGCTCCCGGTTTGGGCCTTGATGAAGGGTCTTGCCACAAGTGGGACGACGAAGCGGACGAAAAGATCATCTGAGAGTCGTCGGACGCCCTCCTGCACATCTGAGGTCTGATGGTCTTCGGCGCCTGGCAGGCGTTCTGGAGTTTTCTGAAGCCCCACATCATCTGGACAAAGTAGTGTCGGGGGTTTTTGTTGTAGGTGCGGCAGTTGTAAGGCTTGCCCACGTACTCGCACCAGTAGGAGCCCTCGCTGCTCCGGCACGACAGCCTCAGCCGGGTGTAATCCCCGTGACCGGTGATGGTCATGGTGCAGGAGTCCTGAGCCTTGGTCTTGAATTTGATGGGCTCGTCCCAGATGCTCTGCCTCCTGCCGTCGCCCTGGGCCTCGGCCGGCCGGAGGCAGCAGGCGAGCAGCAGCAGCAGCAGAGGAGCGCTGGCCTGGGTCCACATGGTGTCAGACGGATGCTGAGTGCAGGAGGAGGAGGAGAGTGGAACTGCTGGAGCTGAGGATCCCGCCTGCTATTTATTTGCTAAGCGGGAAGAGCGGGAATTCAGGATCCCCCCCCCCCCCCAAAAAAAAGCGGCCAGATTCAAAGAAGCTTGGTGTTCAGGAGGAGGGGAACAGAGCCAGAGCCACATGTCAAACCAGCTCGTGTTTACCTCAGTGTTCTGCGAAGAGGGAGCATCCTGTCAACACGACTTTCTACTCAAAGTCAATTATGTCAATAGTTTTTTAGCAATCAGGCGAAACATCAGCCCTCTCGATAATTACCTCGTGTCTGAGGATATGCTGAAGTAAACCTGAAGCCTTCACGTTCGTGCTTGTTTTAAAAGGCAGTTCGGAGCCGAGCAGAGAAACCTATCATTTCCCTGCAAACACAAACAACATCGAGCACGACCACAGACAAACACGAGGAGGAAACACTCACACACTGCAGACCCAGTTCACTGCGGAACCTGGTAATGGTTTGTTATGGCAATTAAGAGGCAACGGGACGAGGGCGGGTCTGTAGTTTTTCTATTTCAGGGCCTCTCTGGAGAAAGAGGTCCCGTTGTGAGGCCGAGTCAACTCATTCAGAACAGAATCAGTGAAAATAAACAGAGAAAATAAACAGTGAAATCACAGCAGGATCTTTAACATTGTTATTTAAGAAGCTTACGTTTTCATGTGGGTTTGTTTGTTTGTTTGTTTATAAACAGGATTTACGCAAAAACTACCTGGATCCAGCATTTTTCTTTTTTGCTTTCCTTAACATTCTTTAACATGAACAGTTTGCAGAACAGTTCTGTGGACTCGGTATATCTGATCTCAATGTGATGCTGCACTTTTTATGTCTCATTATTACGGTTGCAAAACACAACATTAGTCACCCATTGTTAATGAATCTGCATTTAAAATGATGACCTTCTATTTTTTAGAGGGTTGAAGATAGAGACACTATTAGTCAGAGTCAGATTTTAGATGAGGGATGAAAGGAATCTGTCTCTTTTCAGTTCTTTCCTTTGCTAAGCACCAAATTATCCTTGTTTCATGTTTAAAACCTGCTCCCCTCTTCCCCCCTGAGTGTTTCCCTTCCCCTGAGACTTCAGCATGTTCAGACTCTGTGTGATGTGAGTATGTTGTTACATAAACTCCATATGTTGTCCACAGCTCTGCAGGCAAATTCTAACTTATACAACTTTATTTCCCATTGGGGTAATTATGTGCCGCTGTTTGTGACACAGGGTAAAGTAAATACTCTATAATACATCATATGTGTATTTGAAGTTCCAATAATATATACAGAACAAATACACTCCCCCACACCAAGTGCATATTTCTATAGAACCGGAATGTCTGCTGTTGCTGTTATTGTATGGCTCTGCCCATATGAGGGTTGGACTGGACATACTGGAATGTACAACTTGTGCAGGGACAATCTGTGAAAGACACAATGTCTGATGTAAAAGTCAACACAGTAACAAAAAAACAACATTTCCTCTGAATCATTGCTTCTGTTTTCGACCAGATTGGGTCTCATGTGTAACTTATATGAGCCTATTTGGAAGAAGCCTTGTGGTTTTGCTGGTGGTGCTTATCCACATGCAGTTTGGTGTCTGAGTAGAAACCTCAGAGCGAAGCCTATGGAACTGGATAATCATCACCCATTGAAAATAGCTGTCCAGTAACGCAACCCAGCTGGTTGTGGCCAGAAGTGGCAGCACCACAGAAGAATGTGCAGTCCTGTGTCTCAAGATATACAATGAGCAGGATGTCTCATGGTATACGTCATTTGTTTTACATGTATGTGTGTACTTGTACTTTCAGGATCGTGGCAGATATGTTTGACACCTTTATATTCAATCTATCATTCTAGCTTCTAAATAATAAAACCCTTTGATTCTTTTGGAATAAACTCAAAAGCAAACCCACACTTTTCAAAACACTGTTGTTTTCACGATGACACAACCTATAAAGTACATAAGTACACGTAAACACAAAGAAATCCAGAGAAATGACAAGAAACTGAAATCCGAAGTTTATTCACATTTTATACACTTTTCTTCACCACCACATAAGAAGTTCCTCTTCAGTGGCTCGTCTGGGCCCGAGCTGTGGGAGCACCACATCTCAGACCAGTGACCACTGTGCATCTGTCCTGCCAGCATACGTCCAGGGCTGGGACGCACTAAATCTACTTTAAGCACTTAGTAAATTCATAACCCCTTTTCTCTCGTGGTTGGGTCACATCCAGACGCCAGCAGACAAGAAACAGTCAAAGTTTGCACACAGCTGCTTCTAAGAATATCCATCTTAACAGTTCAATTGGTTATTGGAATTAAAAATGTCTGATGCCGATGTTTTATTCACGCAGCACTTAGGTTGAGGACAGTGGGTAGTTCAATATAATACTGTTTGTAGTACATGGGCTTTTATCAACTAGGCTTATGTACAACAGTGAGCAGCAAGTTAGCATGACCAGAATGTTATGTATATAAACATATTAAACTTCACTGGGACTCATGAGAGCTTAGTATATTTAAATGGGTACCATCAGAAAATGTGAATAAAGCTGGTAACTTTTAATCAACTTAAAATCAGATTTTCTACTATTCTGCTGTTTTATGCTAGTAGCACATATAATGTAATGTTCAATTATTCTATTAAATTGTAAAGTGTTATTCATGTTATGATGATTTTGCAATTTGCCTTCAACAACCAGACGAGTAACAGTACGATAATAACTCTTTACGATCAATTATGACAACGTTTCCACGATGTACGTTCATTTCTCAATACACAAGATTAATTTGTAATGTCAAAGTAATCTCCTGTTATAAATGGTCAAATGTGAAAGGGATTATCAAGTTTGGTTGGATAAGTAGCAATCGACCTATTTAAGATCACTAGCCTGGATCGTGTTAGTGTGGCTACAGCTGAGTACTGGGAGTCATTAAAATGTAAGTTATTATATATTCATAAGGTACAAGAGGCGAAATTATCAACTAGTTTTCAATGTTAATCAACTAGTCAGTGATTTAGATCATATATATATATTTGATGTTAACAGTTTCTCATATACGGAGATTAGACTGAAATCTTACTCAACATGCAAACACTCTATGACGTCATATTACTGTATGTTACATTTGGTATTATGGGTTAGTTAAGTTAAATTCTGCTGTTGCAAATAATGGCAACGCATCTAAAATCCTGAATGTCGACGTTAAGATGGACATTATTTATTTCACTGTGTGCATCGATACCTTCAATCGTGTGAACCGGAGAGCGTTCTTCTAATGTTTGATTGGCAGTGCGACTTTGTTCCATGAGCGGATTGTCTAGTTTTTCCATCTTCGTTTCTACGTCGACAGCTTCTGCAACTCGAGGTTGTAAACATGGAGGCGAGGCGGAGGAGATAAACTGGCCCGATAGGTTAAAGACAGATTTCAGCCAACAGCAATAGAAAATAGAAAATAGCTCTTGAATACATTCAATGTGTTCCGTAGATTTTTTTTAAATGTATCCATAGCTACTGTGGGAGTTTTAAAAAGCAGGAAAACAAACCTAGCATGTGACTGATAGTTCACTACAGACCTGAGACCTACAGTAAAAAAAAAAGAGGATTTGGCTTGACAGTAAAAGTATCACCGCTAAGAAAGCAAGAAAAGATCTCGGTACAAATGTCCTGTTAGCGAAATACAGTGCGATGGTTTGTTTAGTTAATCAATCGATCACCTAGGGAACAATCTAAAAACCTCACACTCTCATTATGGGATGCTCTGAGTCTATTGTGGGATTTAAAGGGAAAATCTACCCAATACTTACACTGTTAAAAAAAAACACTATTTGTTGATGAACGTTATATTTTTCTGAATAATTGTGTTGTTTTGTGGTGTATTGTTGTAAACTTAACCATAAAATAGGAAGCATATTAAAATCTATAATCATTATCACAAAATGAATTTGAATAAAATGGGAAAACATCTAAGAAGTTACAATATCATAAAATTCTCTCATCTGATTTCCCTCATGTTTGTGAATTATCTTAACTGTGCAAGGAAAATGTTTCTTTGGTTAAACTACTTAAAAAATACAATTACTGTCCAACCTGGGGAGACTGGCTGCAACTACACATTTCTTAATTTTGAATCTAAATTTAATCAGGAAGCACTGTTTGATATCTGTTATAATATTTAAGATATTAGCGAAGAAGCAGACACATGAGCCTTAGTCGGCCAGAATTTCTGGGATGTTTAGAGGCATTCTGGGAAATGTAGGAAATAAACACCTGGCACAGAGGTAGATGAAGCAGATGGAATAAAAATACACTTGATGAGCTGTAAAAGTAAATCATTCATTTAAACACTGAACCATAGGTGGGTAATTTTCTAACAGTGTAAGAAGGTGGATTTTCCCACTTCACTAACGAAGCATATTTCAAAAGGGGGTGAAACAAACTTCTGAAAGGCAACCAGTCATTTGCAAATCGCTCCAAAACCAGCATACAAGTCAAACTCTAGATGTTTCGTAATATTGTAAACATTTTTATAAGTCATGCTAAAATTCCCTCCATAGTTTCCCTCACATCCACCCGTCAACATTTGTCCCATTATATATTTCACCACTCATACAGCCTGCAGTTAAAAAAAAAATCCTTCATTTTCATTAAAACTAGTTTTTCATTGAATTTCATGACTATTTGCACCTTTTCTCCTCCCTTTCACATTTCTGTCGAACGTGATTCATCCGTTTTCGTGACCTTCAGGACTTCAGTGACCTTCAGGAGCCACTGAGCACAAACAAGTACATAAAAACCAACAGGCATCACTTCTATTGTCATGTCCTCTCACCCAGTGTGTCAACAGCTTGGTTTTGTGTCCGAACAAATGTAAACGCAGACACAGCGATCCTTTTAAAAAAATGCAGAGCAAGCCTGGCTCAGATTGATTCAGGTCCGGCAGTTAGAATCTCTTAAAGTGGGGGCTGGGGGGGCGGGTGGGCGGGTGGGCGGTTGGGGGGGAACGTTGGAGAGCAGGTACAGTAAACGTACTGAAGGCTGTGATCAGTCCGGTTGAGGTGATCGCTGTAGAAACCTGCACGGCTTTGTTTTGTTCCTCCGTCCGTAAGGAACCAGCTTTCAGTGAGCTTCGTCTGGTCCGAGGTCGTGAAACATGGCTGAACAACACAAGAGCAACACAATGAATACAACACAACATCTATTTTCAAAATGTATTGCACTTAAACAATTTTATAACTTCTATTGTTTCTAGCGATCTCTTACATGGTGATTTTTCTAATACTGTAAAACGACATGCATTAATCTGCACTAACGCACATAGTGACTCTTACAATTCACTATATATACGAAAAGACTTTTCATTATCCTCTTCTGCCTTTTTTTGTACAAAAAGTTTCACAAATCCACATTCAGGTGAAACTGCAAATTGCAAAACTTTTTCCACTTGTTTAAGGGAAATTAAATTAACATAGTGACTCTTACAATTTACTATATATACAAAAAACAAGACTTTTCATTAACCACTTTTGCCTTTTTTGTCCAATATTGTAATTTGCTCTGATAAAAATACCCCAAAACTTTGAGAAACTAATTTCGCAAACTTTTTCCACAGGGTAAATTAGATTTAGAGACTCGATATAAGAAAGTTAGAGTTAAATTGACATCTTAACATAAAGGGCTCATGATTGATCCGCAGATCGAAACTCATTCTGTGTTTCACTGCAGCCGATTTAACCGAAAATGAGACAATCTAAGTTGTAAACACGTAAGAAGGAAAACTGAGGCAAAACTTACTTTTTTAGTTCCAGTTTTCGAGGGCACTGGGAAGACAAAGTTTAGAGAGAGATGAATCAGGTATTTCTTAAAACTTAAGTAAATAATTTAAGACCTATAGTGTGGTTATTGTTTCTGTTTGAATGACTCAGGGGACTAAAGGAGCTCTGACAGAGTTGTGAAATGAAGTTTTCAAGAAGAGCAACTTTTCAAAGACTATACTGTGCTTTTTCCTGTTTGAAAACAATGCCCTGTTAAACCCACTGGGAATCAGATATAAAGTATCTGGGAGGAAATGTGACGTTATGTGACTTTCAGAATAATAATAACCCAATATTCGACTTTTTAGAGAAATAAGATGATCTCAGAATTTCACATTACCATAGATTGCCATATCTGTCAACAATACTGACGGCTTAAAGTACACTTTCACCTCTTGTTTACTGCAAATACAATAAAGGGCAACCGAGTAAAAGTACTTTAAAACTAAATGATTTTATTCTCAATAAGCATCAAGCAAAGTAAAACAAACAGGAGCAACATCACTATTCTACAACACAGACTTAAACAATCACAACTAAACACAAGACGTAAAAATCCTGTGGGTCGTTAGTGAAACCTCACCATGCTGGTTTTCCTGCAAAGTCACTGTGAGCAGAACTAAAACAAGCTGTGAAGAAGCGTAAAGAGAGAGTCGGGTTAGTTTGGAGAATAAGAAACACGAAGGCAGATGAACAGAGGAGTGAGACGGGTGATGAAGACGGTGATGATGCCTGCAGGTGACAGCTGTGTGAAGGAAAGTGTGAGGAAGGAGTTTAGTAAAAAACGCCGTCGGAGAGGCAGAGCTCGGATTGGACGTTTTTTTTCCGGTACCTGAAGAAGAGTCGTCTCTTCGTCACCAGTCGATGTGCCTCGGAGGAGCCGTGGCCCGCGGGAACCTGTTCATTGTGTCATAGGTTGGGATGCTACCGGCACAGAAACACACACACAAACACACACACACACACAGGGCACAGGGTTAACGGCACAGACAGGGAATTCAACCGTCACCTTCATGTGAAACCGCCACTTGCTTCTTTAGCAAAGAGAAGCAGGACGAGCGGGCGAGGAGAGAGAGAGAGCAGAACAGCTGAGTCAGCTTCCTCTGAGGGATTCAAACTGTGTAACTGCAGAAGGTAAAGGGGCAATAAGTGAGAATATTAATACATATGACAGTTTAATAAATTAATTGTTGTTCATCGATACCTGTGAGTTTTAATAGATACTACTATACTGTACATTCTGCTGGATTGTTACAAGGCCAATAATTTAATTTACTTTCCTCTGTGATATAAATATGACTTTATTAATATATATGAAGTGTTTTAAGAGAATGAAAGGTCAATAGAGGTCAGACAATCAATGACTTAGTGCCCCTTTAAAATCCATATTCTTCTACTGTGATTTACAATCTTCATTCCAAACTCCAGCCAGTTTTTAAGAAAAAGTAAAACTCAATACATTTAAAGATGATTTTTCCGGTGACTCGGCTGTTCCGCTCTCTGCCCGCAGCCTCAGTTACAACAGGTTGTTTGACACCAAATGCCCCCCCCCAAACGCAACTTAATCAGAAACGAGCCCCATGCAGTTAGACGTGTTAAAGTGAAGAGAACAAATCAAAAGGAGCAGCATTCCCAGCATCACACCAGAGATCCACATGCTTGCCTCTCTCTGAACAAAATGACCAGATGCACATTCACCGGACTTTGGCTGACTCTAAACGAGAGGAGACAGGAGTGTGTTTGTTTCATTCCATGCGATCATCCCAGTGAGTATGTTCAGTGGCAGTGAGTTCAATGGAAGTTCCCCCCAACCAAAATACATAGAAGAAGATCTGACAGTGACAGAAGTAATGGTAGCAGAAACGTGAGAATGGGAAGGACTATGAATCTATGACAAATTCTTAAAAAAGTCTTAAAAATAAACTTTAAATTGGACTTTTATGATAAAAACATTGAAAATTACAGCTTATCATGTGATATTTTGCATATAAAAGCTACCATTACTTATCAGCTTTCAATTACTATTTATTTTCCGGACCATCTATGCATGTGTGTGTGTGTATAAATGTGTGTTTGCAATAGAATCCACTCCCTTAAAGCCATGCATCGTGTGCAGCCACGTGATTTTTCTCATTCCCCCCCGGTCATGCCTCCGCTCCCCATCACATGCAGGCGACAGGATCAATATAACATTTACCTTGTCATCATAGGGTTTGGGATACCTTGTGAACGCTCACTATGATAACCATTATTACCAATTTCCATACTGAAAACAAAATATCGTGTACAAAAACAAAAAAAGGGGGATGAAAAAAACTGTGAGAGACATGGCATGCTGTAAAAACGCTTTGCAAGAATGTTAGCGGATACACAATTTCTTCTTTTTTTTGTGGAGTATAAACCGTCATGTTTTATTTTACACTACATCTTACAAAAAAAGAAAAGCAGGTGGACTTGTAAGGTAACGATTGCACGAGCCCTTCGTGTAAGGTAACTAGGTAAGGGTCACTTTTCAAAAGGTAGCACACGACAAGAAGCCACAGCATCCACCCAGAAGAGCTTAGAAACACCAACCAGCACCGAGAATTTAGTAAACAGTTCTATTTACAGGATCCAGAGGGAAAAGCACAGAGTGATAGAGGGCGAGGAGGAGAGAGAGGGAAGGTGGTCTTACGTTTTCATGGGAATTGTCTCAATGCTATAAAGATACACACACACAAAAAACAACAAAATAAAAATGTTATTGACGTGTTCAGCAATAGAAAAGCAGCAGAAACGTCCGTGTAATCCAGCAACAGATCACATGGCGAATATAACAACTGCTGTTTGAGTTAAGCCACGACCAAACGTCTTTTGTTGTAAAGTGCCGAGTGCTTGACGGAGAGAAATGAAACCAAAAGTGAAAAATAAAAATACAAGATGTGGGAAGATGGAAATAGTAGAAATGGTTATCACAAAGTAAAATGCCAAGTCCCAGAAACAGAGGAACTACGAAGAAGAGAAAAAGGGAAGAAAACACAAATCAAAAACAGCTACAGGGAGAAAAGTAAATTCATCTTCGACTGAATCTGAAAACATCAGAAAAGAAACCAAAAGATTGTCAAATAATATTATTTAAGGGACTGAATTAATACAATTCAAAGATAGAGGAGACAAAATCGAGGATTTCTACTTCTACACACTTTCTTGTGGATTTAATTATTATCTGATATTCTATAAACCGAAAACTAAACATGCTCTTTAACAACAGGAATCACTCACTCGTCGTAAACATCCTCTGTGTCCATCCTGCGATAGAACTTGGCCAATTTCACAGCCAGGATGATGCTCGGCAGCAGGAAGAGGGTGCTGCAGCCCAGGCCCATCCAGAAAGTGTTCTGAGCACAGAGACAAACCATTAAAACCTGGAGTTATTAATCCATGAATCAACAGGTAGAATATTCATCTGCTTCACTTAAATCGCTGAAATCGCAAATATTCCACTTCCAACTTTTTCAATTATGAGGATTTGCCGCTTTTCTTTATCTGTTGTAAAACATATCTGCACTTTTGAGTTTGGTGAAAAGAAAACAAGCAATTTGAAATATGTCAGTTGGGACTTTTAATTTGATTAAATAGTTTAATTTATGAGATAAAATTATAAAAGATTAACTGAGAAGATTATTTGCAGATTTAAAGATAATGAAAGAACCAATTAGCATCAGTAGGGAGATTTGTTCACATGTCCAAATTTTTGTCAATATTATCACTGTAAAAAAATATTTCCACACAACTAGAAATCATAATGAAACAACGGCTTTATAGTGATCATTATAAACATTGTTTTAAGTGACTTAAAAGTGACTTTACAAACTCTTTTATTATTCAATCTTGATCGTTTTCACATCTCTTTCGTGTTTTTGTTATTTTATCTACATCCTTTTTCTCACATATTTCTTTTAGTATTATATATTTATTTTTCCTAGTTTACCTGATTTTGCTCATTTAAAATGTATTGGATCTACAAAGGTGTTTCCTCAGTTCCTGTTAATATTGTTTGGCTTATACGCTTATACGCAGTAAGTTTCCCTTTTAGCTCCATTATTACCATAGAGTCCACCAAGAAACTACAAGTTATGATTTCCGCCGTGTCCACCATGTTGCTGAAGGGTTTGCAGGGCGCGACCTCCAGGGCCAGCTGTGGAAAACAAGACACACAGAGAGAAGGTCGACAAGCGACAAGCAGTGTTGTGTTAATATGCAAATTACACTACACGACAGAACCACATACTTTCACTTCACGTGTTCAAGGAAAACAACATTACAATAAAAATATTGTACCGACTGTGATTTACCAAACTGTATTTTTTTCCACGTTGTTGTGAATTCCTCAGTTTAAGTCCAGGAGAAACCAACAGGCCACAAAGCAAATTCCTCAACTTTATAGAGGTTGTTACTGTTATATTTGTCTTCGCTATATTTACTCCCCACACGCAAATGCCAGTAAGTCCCTGACGAGCAGCAGCGGCGAGAAAATCCCAGTCAACACGAAGCGAAAGCGAGAAACGCACAAGCTCCAACAAGTTAACAAATTCACACACAGACACTTACGGACGTCTTGACCCATTCTATGTACTGATGGAAGTAGCCAACAATGGTCGTTGTGTATCTTCCTGTTTCCTGAGGACGATAAGGACGTAATGTAAGTCACGCGTCATTTACAAATCGAGAAGATTAATTAAGTGAAGTAATTTCTCTCATTACCCGACTGATTAAATGTGTTGCATTCTGGGAGATGAGTAGCTGGGCAGCCTCGATGGCGTCTAGAACCTCCAAGACTTTGTTCTGCAGGAAAGAAACGATGATGATGGTGTGAAGCTGGAATTTGAATCTAAACGTCAGACTGAGTTGGGAGGACTGGTTCACTCACTGGTAGATCTGAGGCTGTTCTCTCCAGGAACCTCATACTCTGGTTCAATGCTCCCTTCAGAGGAAACATTTAAAAAACACAAAGTGAAACCAGCAGTGATGAAGATTCTGGATTAAACATACGTGAACAAAACCAACCGACACTCGACGAACAACATTTTGCTTTAAGCTTGGACATGCTGAAGAACTTTGCTCCAAAATTAAATATCCACAATGCAAAGAAAATAATTGCTCACACACTGTGCCGCACACTGTACGTCACAATAGAACACGATTGTTTTTTTTCCACCAATGATGGAACAGAGTCGTTTACAAATGAACAATGATGACTGATTTAAAACAATATTCATTTTCTTGATGTGGATATTTTGTAATGTTTTGCAGAGCCGGACAGATTTCATGGTTGGCCTTTTACAGACATATTTTCTTATTTCAAAATTTGTATTTGTGTTGAAAATTATGAAGAAAGCTAAATAATTTACGATTAAACTATAAAATATCCTAACTAAAGTATTTCTTTGTTTGTCAAAGGGAATTGATAACAACATCATTGCCAATTTAAAAATATTTATATATATTTATCTGGATATATCTGTGTTTTAAAAGTCCACATCTGTCAGGCTCTTATATTTTGGTACAAAACCCTTCATGTTAAACACCATGTATGATTTTTACGTAAATGTAAATACAAAAACACGCACATTAATCCTACAACACCATTCACAGTGAGATATATTCTTTCAGGTCACAGTATCTCTGCATCTCCTTAAGTGTTACTAATACAGGATGGGGACACTAAATACACGGGATGAACACAGGTCTGCTTACCCTCGCTCTAACATATTTCTTGAAGTTGAAGGAGGAATAAGAAACAAAACAAAGAGAAACACAAAAGAGCTGCTGTAAAAAGCTGCGTCACGAAGAGCTCGAGGCTCCTGGAGCAGATCCCGGTGTTATTCAAAAGAACCGCATCGGCTTTGAATGAGAAGGTAAGGCTGAATATTCCTTTTGTTTCCCTCTGACAGGTTTGAGGATCAACAACCCGCTGCTTTTGATGATATTAGACGAGATGCTGAAATAAACAGTGTTTCTCTCCAGCAAGCACGATACCTTTCTCTTCAATAAGACAGTGGCACAGTGCTGGCACATATTCAGTCGGTAAACCAGTACAACTGTCCACCTCAAGAACTTTTAATCTGAGCATCGGTGACTTTGAAATACATTTTGGAGCAGATTTTCTGCAAACCATTAATAAAGGGGAGTGGAAAAAGCTATAAACACATTATAGAAGTTCTCTGTAACTAATATTTACTCAGTTAATCGTCTTAGGATTGTGTTTCTGGCCCCAAGACGATTATAAATCCAATATTCCTTCTTCTTTTAGCTCGGTTTTGTTCTCCACCAACTAATTTAACCAAGATTCCAGTGGAGCATGAACTTAAACAGAGAAACACAGTGGGCCATACCATTGCCTGCTCCATGGGGGTGATCTGCTGAGTGTGGATCTGTCGCAGTGTGCCGCTGTGGCCCTTCAGAGCCGACTGCAGGGGGCCTCGGGGCTGAAACAGACAAACACACAGGTTTATTATAAACCATCAGAGCACTGGAGGAAATTCAAGCTCACGTGTTACAGTGAATATTAATCCGGTGAATTATTGTCTGATTTTCATCGATTTTTCAACTCGTCAGTGGCATTAGCAGATGTCAGACTTTATGCTTTAAAGAAACTGGTTCATAGAATTTGAACAACAACAGGAAATACTGTCTCCAAAGTTTTTCTAATTTCTGTCATCCTGGTGGATACTCCTGGATCCGTAATTTGAAATAAATTAGTTTCATGAACGGCCTGAGGGCAGAGCAGTCTGACCTCTGGGAGAGAATCTGTCATGTGGTTTTAAGATGAGCTGGTGCGAGAGCTCAAGGAGCAGGAAGGTAGAAACCCTCAACCAGGTGCTCTGGTTACATCGGGAAAATTACATTTGTAAATCTAATCAGATTTTCAGAGGTTTGTATCATCCGGGATCTGAAGTGTTCTCACCATGAGGTCGGTCTGAGCCTCCAGATCTCGAGCGAATGACAGCAGGTCGACCACAGTCACTCCTTTATTCACCTGAAGGAGACAATCAGACAGGAATAATGTGAAAAAGATTCAGTAGGAATGAGGAACTTTATGATATAAATAGATAGATGGATGGATGGATGGATAGACACATAAAAACAACATGACACTGACACATGAGAAGGGTTAGAGAAGCTTTCTGTGATTTATGTTTTGTCATGTATGTATCTTGAGTTCCCTAATCTGTGACATTTCTGTATTTTCTCCCAGAGAAGAATCGAACCAAACACAAATCTGTGGCCCAGCGAGTGAGTGAGTTGTGCATGAGGACAGGTGGTCCACTTTAAACCCTTAAACCTCTTCCTCTTCTTCCTCTTCCTCCCTCTTTCTCCGTCTCCCTGTGGAAACAGATCTAAGTGAACCTGACAGGTGGTGTTGGAGGAGACGGGGGAAATGCCAAGTCCCGGCTTGTTCCCTGTGCACTCTTTGCCTTGGCAGCCGTACTCCTGGATAACCGAGCTGCAGCAGCGCTGAACTCAACCCGTTGTGCTGTGTCACGTCACAGCTCGTATCAGGTGAAGCTCGGCTGCCTGCGATACATCAGCCGACAGCCGAGGAGGAGGCTGAGCTATTTCTGGTAACGCACCATTAAAGCACAGCTGCAATACCATAATATTAGTGTACGTATAGAACAATCTAGTTGAAATATTTATCTTTCGTAGCTAAACAGGTATTTATAAAGCTAATAAACTGAAGAAATGCAGCCACACCTAATCTGACCGGTGCATTAATGTGTGTTCTTGCTTCTTCCACGATCTTTGTGTGTTGTCCTGCTCATTCACATGTGTCTGTGTGCTTCAGTTTGTGTGTGTTTGTGTGTGTGTGTGTGTGTGTGTGTGTGTGTGTTTGTGACCTCTTCCAGATAGTCGGCGTAGTTGATCTCTGACAGTCCTGCTTCAGAGAAATCCAGCAGGTTCTGCTTCCCCTCCGGCTCTAACAGGATTATTCCTCGCAGGTCGATCTTGACGCTCTCCAGCTGACTCACCACATCCTTAGTGAACTGCAGACAAAGGAAGGTGCAGCATGAGCTTCGACCAGTATTACCTTAGGAGCCGTTTAACACAACCAGAGTCTTTACTGTTATATGCTCAATTTTTGTGTTTTCTGAAACCAGGGTCAACATATTCAGTCGTGTGGCAATTTTAAAGATTTATACAGCTACGCCTCAAACTTCTTGTTAAAGCCTGTGTCCAGAAGGGACATGGAATTACCATAAGTTTACATAAACATGGTTAACGTAATGAAAAGCTTCAAAAATTCAAAACAGAATTTGGCACTTTGGGGCGACCGAACATTTGGAAGATGTGGTTTGGACAGAAGATTACAAATCCTACCAAAAAAATTTTTTTTCTCCTTTGCCTCTTGTTTCTATCGCCAACTCCAGTTTCTATTAAGACATTTGTGCAATTAATCCTCGTCTTTAAGAGAGAAGGAAAACAGATTCTGATGCAGAGCTGTGCATCACAACCATTACACACTTAGTCAATTTAAAATTTAGGAAGGCCAGAAATATGATTTCTTTCTGGGCAGAAAACAACAAGGTGTGACTGTGAAAATAACTCATTCGTTCTTTACTTTTGTTGTTCCAATCACAGGCAAAGATAAACATGATTTCCTCAGAGGATGTATTTAATACAAATGTTCATTTTAACCATCAAAACAGAAGAACAGAAGCTTTTTCTGTGGCTCCATAAAGAGAAACACAATAAAAGAAAAGTTGGCTTTCAAGTTGTTTGTCCTCAGACGACATGGCACCGACTGTACGTTCACACGGAGCATTTCCCATAAAACCAGAGAAATGTCCAGCATATGAAGTTATTGTCAGAAGGACGGAATTAACTACAAGAGCTCAGTTCCAGAAAACTTGAATCAAGTGACAGTGTGTTCAAGCCAAATGCTTTGTTGGTCGCCCAATGAAGATTTTCTTTTCTTTTCAAAAATCACGATTTACGTTAAAATAGTTCATGGAAAAATGAAGACTTGTCTTCGTTGAAAACAACAAATTGCGATGTAGCATAGCGCAGTGTTTATATGAATACTGGTCGAGACATTAAGACCCACAGAATTATACATGAAGGACTGTACATACAGTCTATAGATGTAATAATTCAGATTATCATATTTTAAATTCCCTGTCTGTTCTTTTGTTTATTTATTTATGTGTAACAGCACATTCAAATTAAAAGTCCCAGAACATTGAGCTCAGATAATAACACGTCAGGTGATTTGACTCTAATACAGTCGAGCTGATGCATCAGTTCTGAAGACATGTGGGAACGAAGTGAAGGAAGAGTGATGTCGGGCCAATGTCTTTGTTTTCACAGTGACCTCGTAGAGAATCATGTTGCATTGTGGGTATAAAGTCATGCACTTAGTCAGACTATAGAGAAGCTGGTATGTGGATATGAATTTTAAAATGTTCTGGCAGTGAGACAGTGTGTTTTCCATAATGTTTCAGCAGAGCCTTATCATATCCATATACATGATGATATAATGACCAAGCCACAGTTTGTTCCACAGATAAACCGTCAGATAGAGAGAGACAGACTCTTGGCCACTTGCATTATTCTCAGGAATTTAATCAGGATGAAATGACCAATGTACAGACGCTGCCGGGCCTTGTATCAGCTGTGGGCTCAAAGACGAGCCAAGGACGGCTCGTGCCAACTGGCGAGGAAAGTCCCCGATGTGTCAGGAAGGCAGAAGTGTCTGGCTCGGGGGGGGCAGGAGGAAATAGAATCAGTGTAACGTCTCAGGCGCACGCTGAGGTACGGACCGACGTGTGCTGAAGCAGTTGGCCGTCTGTACAGTGCAGTGATTTAGTTTGTATCAACTTCTCTGAATATACTATTAATTTACTATTAATTACTAATAATACATTTTTCATGCAGTGCATCTATGTGCTTCACTTTAAAATACAAGGTTCAGTATCTTTCCCAAGGATAATATAATATAATATAATATAATATAATATAATATAATATAATATAATATAATATAATATAATATAATATAATATAATATAATATAATATAATATAATATAATATATTATAATATAATATAATATAATATATTATAAACTAAAATAATATTCTATTATATAACATAAACAAATATAATATAATATAATATAAATTCCATCCCAGATAATTATAATGGATCCTAATAATTAACTTGAATTTGATATTTATGTGTACAGTGTATCCTGAGTTTTCTACTGACCACTGTAGTGTTCAGGAAAGTTGAGATGTTGAAGACTTTGTCCAGACGCATGGCCAAGTAGATGCCTTTGTTCTCCTTGCACGTGCTGAGAACCGACAACAAGACAAACGCACAATTAGAGAGAGAGAGAGAGAGAGAGAGAGAGATAGAGAGAGAGAGGAGAGAGAGAGAGAGAGAGAGAGAGAGAGAGAGAGAGAGAGAGAGAGAGAGAGAGAGAGAGAGAGAGAGAGAGAGACAGAGAGGGATGTAAACTTAAAAAGTCTCAGGCACATTGAAAACATTTGCTGCCACCAAGTGAAATGGACTGGAAGTACAAGACATGAGCCCTGATAGAAAATCACAGTATCTCCCTCCGCAGACGTGGATATAAAAGATAAATGTCTCCCATGATTAAAAACCATACAGACTCTCTAGTGTCCACAGCTTCAGTGCTGCCTGCTTGTTAATGTATGCGACTCGGCTCTGTTTGGAAACATAATGACTCTTGGTTTTCCCCTCCCAGTTTACCGGGGATGTGCAGCGAGTCACTGGAGGGAAATGATGAAAGCTGATGTAATCGCTGAGAAAGAGGCAGAAGAAACGCAGCAGAGGACGTGTGGGAAAAATAAACTATGCTAATTGGCTCCTTAATGTTAATGGCAACTCTCCTTTTTCCATTTGCATTCACATCAATGGAAGTTAAATATTCAGTTGCACGCTGAAGATGCCGGATCCAGCGCCGGCACCAAAACAAGACTGAAATGGGAAAATTGGCATCATCAAGGAACATTATCGGCTCTAAATGAAAATGATCTTGTGTTGCCATGACATCCTTTCAGTTTTTGTAGACAAATGTAAACACGCTTTGCTTTTGAAAAGTGGCAGATACACTCGTCACCTAAACACTGTGTAGAAGAATAAGTTTTCTTTGCCTGTATAATGTCTCTGCTGTCAGCGCCAGCTCGGAGTCGTTGTACATGTATCCTGGGATGAAGTTCCTCCACTCTGGGTTGACCAGGTACGGGGCGTCCACGACCTGCAGGGACAGGAACACAGGACGTGTGATCAATGACTCTCATGGGATCGATCAGTAAATTTAATAAGCATCACTCGCATTATGCAAAGCAGAATTTAATAGGAGATAAAGACAGGGAACCAAAGAAAGCAGATTTCATTGTATGTATTCCATTTAATACTGTGTTGTAACAATTCTGATACCGCTATATCTGCTGATACATACAAAAGAGCGGTCGGTGATTTCTAAGATGAATAAATGTAATTGAAGTATGATATTATAATCATAAACATCAGATTTTCTGCTGTACGTTTTGTTCTGGTGTTCATGTGTAATGTATCCGGGCTTGTGACTTGCCTTGAAGAGCTCCTTGCTGTGGAAAGGGTCACAAACAAGCTTCTCAATGTTCCCTCCAGCCAGGAACATGGTGGTCACCAGGCCCATCAGCACCCAGGAGAAGATGAAGCTGAATCCGACGCCGCTGTGGAAAAGAGAAGACGGAGACTCAGGTGAGAGGACATGTAGCGGTAGAAGAATCAGTGAGTTTGTTTGGGACAAAGGTTTAAGTCCCAGTTAACTGTGTCAGCTTAATGTTTAATGTCACATAGAAATTGTCGATAGGAGGAAGAGGAGAAGAACAGGGCTTGTCTTTTCTGTGAATCCTCATCCTTCTACACGCTCTGCTCTACATTACTTTCTTAGTTCTGTGGTTTGTAAAGTAAATAGTAAAGTGGAAGTAGCTGTGACATTCGCTGTATATCGTTGTAACTCGCTCAAGTTGTCACGTGCATGTGTCGACCTACGCCATGAGCATGGTCCCTCCCGTGTTGGAGATGCAGCCCCGGGTCGTGGGCGAGGCGTGCTTGTCGTATCCCAGGGTGCCGCACAGTAGGCCCAGGTAGTTGAAGGCCAGGACCAGGACCACCATGCAGCACAGACCGATGCAGCCGATCCACCTGCAAACAGCAGGAAGAGCTGGTGTTAGAACAACACAACTGGAACAACATGTTCCTCAGCTGACGTCTCAGCAGCTAAAGGCGCTAAAATGAAAATGTAATACAACTGATATGTCATCTTGGCTTTCTCTCCATTTAAAACTGAATAATGCAGAAGTTATATGAATATTTCATATAAATGCAACATTTTAATTCAGGGTTCACATTAATTATACAGGAGCTTGTGAAACGAGTCTGGTCAAGACAGATATTAACATTGTTTCCTGTGTAGTTTCTGGATTGAAAACATTGTTTCTTGAAAAATGTAATATGATATAAGGACACTTTTGTGGACGTGTAGCTCAGTGCACCTGTAGAAGTCCATTTTGTCAATCTCAGGGTAGTAGTCCTCGATCTTAGCATGTGTGTGGCTGATGAAGATGGTGAAGTTGGACAGGAAGTTCTGCACCGGGAACGCCTTGGAGAAGCTGCTGATGTTGTGGCCGATGCCGTCCACCAGGCTCTGTACACCTGAGAGACACATCAGGCAATTACTCCATTTTGTTTTCAATGGAATGATCAGTGTAAAGATACTGGAAAAACAGGCAGAACTTCAAATTGAACTCTCAGAAGGAATATATATGGAGGTTCGTTAGGATTCAAAATGTAAATCCACCAAACTTTGTGCAAGGACCAGAAACGAGACATGGAGAATGTAGTCAGAGTAAAATAAATGTCAGTGAGTCATAAGGAATAAGTTTAGTACCACAGATGGGAGGAGGTATTAAATAAAAACAGAGGGATTATTTGTGTTTGCTTTCAGGAAACTTACTCTCCACATTACTTCTGGTCTGTTCGATCACCATGTGAGGCGTGTCGTTCAGAGAGGAGAAGCCCTGCGGGAGGAGAAGGGACAGAGAACTCAAACAGGGTCGACATGGGCACTAAGTGAAGGCCGGTGGCAGAAGTCTGGTGATAAATCAAGCTGCAGAGTATAAGAGAATCCACAGATAACAGTAGAAATGCTCCAGACTCACCCTCTGCACGATGGTGCTTAGGTCCGTCCTCAATACTTGGTTCACCTTTTCCAGCTGAGTGTTCACACGAGGCAGCTGAAATATGAAAAAAGACAAGGAGACACATAAATCAACATGCACAGAGTTGTTTTCCATATGTTTTTCCACATAACATTATCTTACTTAACCAAACGGCTCCAGCTCCCTAATCTCTGGTTTTAACATTGCAGAGAGAGAGAATTCCTTCATTTAATAATTTAAGTGTGTAGTTTTTCTCTACCCGTGTGAAGTTGGCGCTGATCTGCAGCTGGGACAGCGACTGGCGGATGTTGCGGCACAGCTGGGCGGTGGTGGCGTCGGAGCGCTCGTCGTGGCAGCCCGGGTCGTTGAGCGTGCGGTTGATGCTGGTGCGGACCAGGCTCAGGTTGAAGTTGAGCTTCCCCGTCCCCTCCTGGAGAACCTCCAGAGACACGCTGACGTTCTCCAGGGCCTCCTTGGTTTCTCGCATGGCTGAGAGCAGAGAGACGGGAAGAGTTATGAATGTTTTATTGAGATCCTTTAGTTCTGTTCTGGGACATTCAGTCAAACTGTTGTAACAGGGAAAAGCACAAATGTAGACTTATATTCAGAGCAGCTTTTGAATATGAAGCCAAAGTTTCTGGGGCAAAGACAAACTTCAAATCTTAGTAGCTGGTGCAGTTATGAATGTAATTAATTAATCAGATTCATTTATTGTGCCAAAAGAGACAGTTCATATTATGTTACACATTCACACTGGATGCATCGGTGGGCCTGAGCCGAGTTCAACACACTGAGTTTCAGGTCCAAGCCCTAAAACTTGTGTCTGTGTCCTGGTGTGACGACTGTTTTTAAAGATGGACGACACATCTCCACTTCCTCCAACTATCTACAAATGAAGGCAATCTGTGTGATGGGAAATACCGGAAACGACAATAACCATCTTTGAGAAAATCTGTTAACATGGAGGAGGCGGTCAGGACACTTGAGGGGTGCTTTAATGTCGTCCATCTTTATTTCCAGCGTGTGGTTCGACTCTTTAACTTCCAAATTTAGACTTTCGACTGCCGAGCATCATTGTTTGAGGGGAAACAATAATCCAACATGAACACTATGAATAATGAATGAATGATGTGACTCTTTCCTGCAGCAGATTCTTAAAATCACACAGGATAAAGAATGGGAAGAAAAAAAACACTGGCATCCTTGAACACTGGTATAAAGATGCAAGAGGGTAAGAGAGAAAACGGTGAATCTACTCTTGCACAGTTAAATGCTCAGCAGCACAAGAGGGAGTAAAGTTTGTTGCTCTATCAAGTTAAACTTCTGCAGCTGATTAAAAGTTGTTTGAAGACTCGGCTCAAGCCCAGTAACACAATAAAACACACAACAATAGGGACACACACTGTAACCACAGACATATCTGTCATCAGGTAATCTGACACCTCAACTCTCGACATGTTTCTGGTTAAAAAAAAAGCTTAGAATAAAAAATCAAACAGGACTGGTTACATAAACGCATAACTTTTTTATGCTCACTTTACAATGGGGGGGGGTAAACGGTGGATTTCCAGGTGCAGGGAGATCTGGTGACGCCATTAACTTAAAACTGCACCGTGCAAGATGTTATCAATGGGAAAAAAACATGTTTAAGTCTGAAAATGGGAGAAATTGATTGAATTTTATTGTGTTTGTCCATTTTAAACCATCTGGAGGTTGGAGGTGGTGAACCTGCACATTCAATTAATACTGAATCCAGACTTAAAGGAGACAGAGTACTCAGATTCAGGTTTATTAGGTTCTGTAAAATGTTTACAAGCTCTAACGTTCAGAATCACTTTTTTCAGACTGTCCATTGCTGCAGCTCCTCTTTTCAGCCTCTGTCTGTAACACCCTCCCTGCTCCAGTGTGTTGTAATTGGTCAACTCTTTGCAGATGTCTTAATTTCACATAATAATCTATTTAACCAACCAGAGGGAACAAAAACTAAAAAAGCATCATATGTCTCCCTCAGAAACGACAGATGCTTTTTGTTCACCACCTCCTTCCCTCTCTGAGTTTAAAACTCTTTACCCTTGAGATGTTGCGTTGTGCAGTTTTAATAAATTAATTGATTGTAACTCTGACGGCTCCAGGAGCTTGAGGAAGGTCACAGGGCAACAAACCACAGGGGCAACACCATGGTCAAAGTTCACAGGGTCAGGGAGGGGGGTCAAAGGATTGTGGGTCACTGTTCGGTCTCTGTTACCTTTGATGGCTCTCTCGATTTTCACTTCATAAAAAGAAATAAAAAGGAAGATTTGAGGGGAAAAGGCGCTGAATGATTATAACAAAGTTTAAACATTTAATATACAATTAATATCATCTCACTGAAGCTAGCGACATAAGGTAAACTACGATGCTGTGTCACTTCAGGTGAAGCAGCTGCAGCCACAGCTTCCACTCAGCAGCTGCCAGACCTCGGTCGTCTGATTGTATCGTGACTGAAAGAAGAAATTAAAAAGCAGCGAATGTACCTCCAGCCATGTTGAGCACTCTGTCCAGGGCCGGGTGCACCTCCTTATCCAGCTGATTGTGTATCCTTCCACCCAGTAAGGGACCTATATCTGCAGAGAAGACAACATCAGAGCGTGAGGAGGAGACGTATTTGATTCATATTAATAGCATCATAGCTTCTGCTGGTTTTAAACTTTCAGGAAATAGCTGCCTGCAGTTGTAACACAGGAGAGAAGTCGGATGAAAACAGGGATCCTGTGTAACAGTCGCCACTGGAGATATTCAGACCTAGTTATGTCACAAAAGTGTTGGGAAAACAAGTCACAGAGACGAGACCTGGTTTCTCTTCCGCTTCATTCACTCGCACACATGGGGGGGGGGGCGTCTACTTACGATTCAGGTCGTAGATGACTTTCTTCTTGGCCGTGGCGTACTGCGATATCAGGTAATCAATTTGCTGCGAATGACAAACAGTTGTGTTGTCACGTTGAAATGGAGACAATGAGAAAACACGAGGCGCACTGTTGTGTGTAATGTTCTCTACAATGGGAATCAGGTCGGGTTTCTGTTCTCAAATAACAACCGGAGAGTGAGAGTGAAATGTTTTGGCTCAGGAGGAATTGTTGCTGCTGCCAAAGGTTAGAAAATGGTCTTTTCTCGGGTTAAAGGGATTAGATGAAGGAGGCGTGACTGAAACAGAGCGTTTTTGACAGACACGCTGTTTTATACCGTCGCTTTTAACTGTAACACACTCAGTCAAATATATTGTGATACGCTGGGGATCAGGTCCAGGCTCCAGGCTCATGCTTCACCCACATTGTTCCAGTCGCCTGAACTCAAATCCTTTTATTATAATTCGTTGAATTTCAAGAGCCTGAATTGTTACATAATTTAATTTCTAGGACCGTTTCACAACCTGTTATGATCTCATTCCTTTTCAACAACATGCTCTGAATGTGTGAATTTAAAGAAATCGTGTTCAGACAAAGGCACATGAAGCCGATGTGGTTTTGATCTGCAGTTTAACTCTGTTCTCGTACCATGGGCGTGTCGTTGGCGAACGTGTGCAGGTCCCTCATGTTGCTGTTGACCAGTCGGCGGATGTTCTTCACCTGAGAGCTCAGGTTCTGATTGGCAGCGTATGCACACAGCACGCCGATCCTGCAGAGAAACCACAAACACAATCACCGTGACCTTTCTGCTGACGAGTGACCTTTCCGCTCCAACATCTGTCACAGCAGCAACACCCTCCCTTCCCCGGGGGGTGCACAGCAGAAACAGGAGATAACACGTCATCAACAGTAGGGGTCAGTGTGCACCACCTAATTCACCATGACATTTTCTTAACAACATCCAGAGAATGAGCAGAGGGCGGAAAAACAACTCCAAAAGTGTAGAAAAACAAGTATTAGAATCAAAATAAACTTACAGCACCAACAGTAAAAATACTCACTATGCAGAAGGATTGCTAAAACTGGATTATAAACAGTGACGCATTACTTACACATCTATAATAAAACCTTATAAATTGTTTTTTTAGATAACAACAGGAAAAGCAGGTGAGTCCACTCGGAGCTCCGAGGCTCGATCTGCACAATCGAAGGTCCCGAGGTTATAAACATATTCAAATGAAATGCAAAAACACAGAATCATTAAAGTGATTCTCTCTCATACTTCAAACAGACCTGGTACGAGGCTTAATTAGCTCGAGCAACATCAAGGGAGAGACAGACCATAATATTAAGCTGTTTCCAAGACTCACTGAGTTTTGTCTGCACCTCCAACGGCAAACATCACTCGTGTTATATGTGTTGCATGTATGTTTTTATGGCTGTGCAGGAAAGCAGGGTTCGGATTTATCATTTGTATTATTGTGTCGTGCACATTACGTCTAAAACCAGCTATAAAGACTTTATTTAGGAAGATTATCTTGAAATCAGAGCTGCAGCATCAATAACAATATTGAACATATACAGAATCCTGATGTGTTTTTCAAGAATTAGTATTAAACTCATAAGCATTAAACATTTCTTTTGACCTTAATTCACACGATGTAGAAAACAAATTGTCCTCCAGGATGTTTTGAAATCGAGCAAAGATTCCTCGTCTCAACCTTTGACACGTTGGCTGTAACAGTAGATGTAAGTGTGCTTGATTTTAATATATGTTCATAATTCGGGTTCTAACGAGACATATTTGAACCATTTCCCTTTAAATAGCTTAAATAACTTTCCTGTAATTGTCTTCAAGCTGCACGTTTGAAGCCCATAAACCCACAGAGAATTATGTTATGAGAACGTTCTCACTGAGCCTGTTTCCAGACAAATTAAGCCAAAGGATCCACAGTCTCATCATCTCTCATTTTGTCTTATTGATCCAGGAATCAAACCCAAATCACACTGAACAGACAAAGTAGGAGCAAAGTGCCTGAAAAACAGCATGCAGCTTTTTGTACATCCTTTAAATTATCACGTCCCTGAGAGTAAAATATCTTTACATTTTATAAACGTGTTGACAACAGATCCTCACTCTCTCTCCAAGATGAATGTGCCAAGATGTTACAGTTTTATTGATCTAACAAAACAAAAACGTCTCTACAACATATTGTTTAGTTTAAATCCCTGACAGGCTGGAGGAGGAGCAGCTTTACGACGTGAGGCGACAGAGGAGAAACAGAAGTGCTGAGTCAGCGCCTGACACCGGGAAGGCTGAGATCAATGCACATGAATCAGGCTGTTGTTGTCACTCACTGCAGAATCTGCATGTGGGCCTGTGCATCCGTGTAGGTGTGTGCAGCAGCAGCAGCAGCAGCGTGTGTGTGTGTGTGTGTGTGTGTGTGTGTGTGTGTGTGTGTGTGTGTGTGTGTGTGTGTGTGTGTGTGTGTGTGTGTGTGTGTGTGTGTGTCTGTGTGTGTGTGTGTGCAGTAAGTGTGTGAGTGCACTGCATGCAAAGTGAGGTTACGCTCCGTTCACCGTCTTATTGTCAATGCATGGAGACTGTGTGGTGTGTGTGTGTGTGTGTGTGTGTGTGTGTGTGTGTGTGTGTGTGTGTGTGTGTGTGCGTATGTCTTCTCTACAGTAGTCTGATCTGCAGTCGCTGAAGTCACTGTCTCACTTTGTGGTTATAATCCCGTTAATCTCTTCTAATCTAACCTGAATTATGCAGCACACGTTTTGTCAAAGTGTGTTTCTGACCTAAAAGTAGAGAAAAGTCACTTTCTCTGTTCTAGACTCACAGCACAGGCAGGGGAATCATCTCAGGGGATTCTTCAGTCTGACTGATATGAATCTACCGGCTCACAGGGTCAGCACCTGTTGTCTGCCTGCTGGAACATGAAGGGGAAATCGCCCTGAGAGACTTTTCATTTCACAGCCATGCTCCAGGCAGTGAAGGAGATGAAGTGAAGTGAAGGAGATTTGATTCATCACAACGTGTCCCTTCAGAAAATCTCTGAATTCAAGAAGAGTTTCCTCTATAATCCAAGCGGGGCTCTTACTTTGGATTACATTCAACTTTGTCATTGCACAGTTCAAACAACTGAGACTTGAAATGCAGGTTGGCGTCTAACCAGGGCTACAAAGTGTGCAAAGTAATGTGCATATGATTATTTGATGATTATGATCAATTAAATTAACAATACTCCTCACAAGTTGGAAGGTTCCAACGCGGCATCTTTAAAACTCTCCCATCAAGTTCTACTTCATGCCAGTGAAGCATGAGAAGAAACTGCAACACAATCAATCACATTTAAATAAAAAGACAACATATTAATTATTTAATTAGTCACCAACTATCTCGGTAATCAAACGATCGGTTTGAATATTTCTGGTTTTCAATTTATTGACCAAACAACTAACCTTAAATCAAGGAAAATCATAATTAACTGCAGACCTGGAACAACTCTTCAGTATTGAAGTTTGGAGAAGGAGCGACTGAAAAGCACCGAACTTAATATTATTAATTATTAAAATAATAATACAAACACTGTGATAATATAGAATGGTTATGAAACATTCAAACCCTGGATGTTGGAGCATCTTTAGATGTAGAAGCAGTTTGTCTGTGATGTGCTCGGCACATATGTTGAGTTTATGCACATTAAACCCTTAAAGGACGAATAGTTTACGAGGTCACGTGTTGCCCTCCAGAGAGAAACACTGTTCTCGCCGCCCGTGTCTGGAGGAATCGTGCGGCGTGACGTTTGCCATAAATAGCGAGCGAGGCCGAGAGTGAACGCCGCTGTCGCCGTGTTCGTGGAGACTCGACGAGAAACTAGGCCAAAGAACTAGGCTGAGACCCAGTGAAGGGGAGCCACCCGGAACCAGGGGGAGATTCAAAATGGCCACTTTCACAACAAAAGCCTTTTGTGCAACACTTTCTTTGCCAAGTTCTCTCTCTCTCTCTCTCTCTCTCTCTCTCTCTCTCTCTCTCTCTCTCTCTCTCTCTCTCTCACACGTTTTCAAACACGCTGTCTCTTTCATTTCTATATCCTCATATTCACAACGACATACACCTTTCCCTCTTTCTCTTTCTGTGCTTCTTTCATCACCAAAGCCCATGTTTTATTCTCTCTCTCTCTCTCTCTCTCTCTCTCTCTCTCTCTCTCTCTCTCTCTCTCTCTCTCTCTCTCTCTCTACGACTCGAACACCTTTATTCCTCAATCTCACTTCTTCATTGTTTCCCCTCTTTTTTCACTCTTCAACCTCTCTGGCTCACGCTTCACTCTCAGTTTGGCCGACCGCACCCTCTCTCCTCTTTTGCCCTCGGTTCCCTCTCTCCTCCACCTCCCTCTATTTTCCTTTGTCTCTCTCGCTCGCTGCCTCTCTCAGCGCTCGGCGTCCAGCGAGGTCTCTGGAATCTGCAGCCGAACAAAGACTCTTTGAGAGAAACGCCAGAGCGGTTTTCCAAACGACCTGCGTAGCACACGACCGTGCACCTTCAGCAGAAATCAAGTTTGGGCTCAGCTTGATAGTTTTGTCCACTTCAAGTTATTATTCTCTGGGGAGTTAAGAAGAGAAAATACAAATTTGTGTTGCAATGCTAAAGGGATCAAACAAACTCACGCGCCTGAGCTGGATAACAGAAAAGAGGAGAGAGACGCTGTAGAGAGAATTCATGTGAAGAAGATTATTTTCTCACTGCTGCTCTCAGCGTTTTGAATCCAGGAAACAAAGACTTCCCCCCCGAGGGTCAATCATTACCAAAGTGTTATTCTAAGATTTAATGGTGTCCGAAATATCACATATAACAGATAGATATATTCCCTTCCATTCAGCTGTAAACTCCATACAGCATCAAACCTGCTCAGTGTGTAGAAGAGACTCATGAATTTTGCATGACGGCAGCTAGAGAGGACTTAAGTTAGAATGTGAAGGTTCGGCCTGAAATACATAAAACATAACTTTTCACCAGTTTTCACACGCTCACAAATGGACGCGTTTTCTTCTGGAATATCAATGTTCTCTTGAATTCAGAGAGTGAGAACTATAACCTAACTCCCACTGAACCTTGAGCTTTAACTCACCATTTTTTTGTAGGATTGTTGTTGAATAATCAGATGATTTTTTGCACTTTCGTGATTTATTGACTGTTCTTTAGTGTCAAATGTAAAAAACATGTCCAAATTTAAGCAACAGTCCAATTCCATTAGTGCAATGCATTGGTTCATGTGCAATCCATTCACTGTCGGTATTCTCACACTATTCCAAATATATTTAACTATTTTTTCTATATTTCCTCACACTCAAGTATTGCACGTCACTTATTATTACTTACTGATGCCTAATTTTGACTCTTCCTGCTGTAATATTGCAAATTTCCCCCGGGTGGGACTCATAAAGGTTCCTCTTATCTTATTTTATCTTATCATGAACCTTTTCAATAAAAACCCAATTTAAACTTAGAAACCTGAATATGTCTCCTTTGTATTCATCTTTATTTGATCTGTATGGCCCCAAATCACAGCATCTCAAAGCTTTTCACAGAGGAAGGCTGAGACGACATAATGGAGACGAACTCAGCTGTCTCCGTATCAGTGGCACTTTAACTGAGTCCTACCTCAAACTGTGGCTAATGACTGTGTGTCTGCGAGGCTGCTTTGTGTTGTTGTGTTTCTTCCTGACCAGAGGGGACGATTCACACACAGTGGGACGACCATTTACCTCAAGCCACTCTGAAACAACGGCTGCGATTCCTGTTTGAGCCGAAGCCAAACGACACATGAAACCGTCCCTCAGGGGTGGAAGGCCCACAACTGCAGATAAACAGGAGCATCAAACTGGTGCAGTGCCTCAGAATCTAGGCCACTATACTGGGGGGGGGGGGGGGGGGGGTGGACAGTGAGCGTTACATGGTCTGGTGGCTCAATAGCTTTTACAAACTCCAACAATGGGCTGCATTCAGTGTGATTGCAGTTGCTAGGGCTGGGACAGTCGTCTATCCCAGCCCGGCCCTGCTTCCACGCTGCTGGAACTGGGCTTCTATTCTCTGGCCTCTCAACAAGAAAAACTGTTGTCATTGTAATTCCCCCCGGAACAACAAACTGATGATTTAGAAGCTTGCTCTTAATTTGCAATGTTTGCTAAAAGAAATCAGAAAAACAGAGTTAAACAGGGAATGTGAAGTGAATAAAGGAATAATCTGTGTTATTAAAAGCATTTCAGTTGTTTTGGTGCTGGGCTGAACTCAGTGACCTGTATTCAAAAGCTCAGAACAGAAACTATATGGTTTATTATATAGGAGAATAAATCAGCTGACCTGTTGCACATGCATGAAAAGTTTGGCAACAAACCGATTGATCTGTTAGTCGATGATATCGGCAGATTTGAGGCTTTCACTGACAAATCGATATCATCCTTTATGTTTACAAAATAAACAACGTGGAAGAGCTGTGCATTTTTTTATTTATTTTGTCGTCTATCGTTATTTAATCATGTTAATTCATTATTCAAGCTCTATATATTGGGTAGCATTTGTGTTTTCTTTTCATTTATAGTTGTTTATCGGCCAATATATCAGTATCAAAGAATCAGAACCAAAAATCCATTTCGGTCAGGCTCTTCTTCATTTGTATTAATTTATTTCTATATAGAGACAAATCTTTTAATCAATACTTTTGACACATCCTGCACATATTAATGTTAAGAGGGCAAAGACGCAGCTACATAGCCTCCATTTGATTCCTTTTAGCCACAGTTTGATTCCATAGAGTCTTGTTAATTACTTTATTCAATTAGGGCCTGGCTGAACGCAATTAATCCTCCATTCTACTCAGTCAGGCTCCTCGTGTTAGTCTGCTTTCATTCCATTAAACAGCTTTTCCCCTCAAGTAGCCGTTGTTCCTTTTATCTACAGCTTGATTTTGTCTTCTCGGAGCTTTGCCAGGTCACAGCCTGAGTCCGGCCTCCCAGAGCAGCTTCGTGTCCAGACAAGAATTTATCCAGACAATGAATAACTAAGTGTTGTGACTCCGGGGACGTAGCTCCGGGCAACACAACCAAGAAAAGACGGTGTTATTTACCCCCCCACACCCTCCTTATAAGGATGATGTGTTTAGTGGGCGGGACACAAGAAGACAATTGACAGTAAACACACCAGAAATGATATGAGAACAAACTCTGAGCCAAACAGCCTGAAGGGTTCATCCACTGAAGGTCAGTGGAATTCAGCAGGATTTTAAAAAGCCAAAGAGGAGCCAAGAGATTAAAAAAACATGGCCTAAAGTTCATGTAATTTTGTGGTTAATCTCCAAGTAGATAAAGACGTATAACATGTTTTTATCTAAAAAAAACAACCATAAAACCTGTTCACAGTTAGTAACCGTATTTTGCAAGGCATTCTGGGTAGAGTGCATGATGCAATACCTTCATTTATTGATAATAGTTTAGAAGTTGTGGTGACATACTAGTTAAGACATTTGGCAGAGAGGCAGCAGAGGATATAAAAAGAAAATCAACAATAATTAACCTTTCAAACAGATATTAACGATGTGATATGAGAATAATTATCAACTGATGAAGAAGTTGTTTACTCTGTAAATAATGTCTCCATAACAAAGTGCATATTCCATTAATCCTTGACCAATCAAACGTGAGCTCCGATTTAATTTTCCATCATCTAAGATTTGCATTTAATTATTCAGCTCTCGACTGCGAAGACTCTGGAGAAAGCCTTTAAAACTTTCTCTGGTGTCGGCACTGAAAGTCACTTTTCAAGGGACCTGCGGTTGTGTGAAATTGAAGAGCAGTGATTGGTTCTAACAGCGTGAGCCTTTTGTCATTAGGGGGGATCAGCATGGAGCAAACACAGAGTGAGAGAAGAGTTTAACGTGGACTGAGCCGCTCCGTCTGCAGGACCTGTGCTCAGAATGACCAATGATGGTGAAGGGATCAAATCAAACCGTGATCTGTGTTGATTTATAACGTGTTGAACATCAGTACGACTGTTCTGCATCCTCCATTCACAACTAAACACATTTCAAACCCACATTAAAGTATAAAATAACCAGAATGAAAACCAACAAATGAAGTGTGAAGCTCGGCGTTCTCCCTCTCGCCTAAAACACACTTTTTCCCTGCAGAGATTGTGATGTTCCACATGATCAGAGCTGCCGCCGCCCACGCTGGGTATTGAACATATTGATGCACGGATCCGCAGCAGTAAAACAAGATGGTCGGCCTGTGGAGACCTCAGCTGAGAGGAGCGAGGTTTACTGTGTGTGTGTGGGCTGGGGCGAGATAGAAAAATAATTCCTTCAGATTCTGCAGAGGAGTGAAGAGAAAACACAAGTGAAGACTCGACCGGAGAAGTGAAGTCGTAAGTCTGAATCTCACACTCGTGGATACACGGAGGAGGCGAAAGACAAAATCTAATATCACGACTTTCCGATTGTGAGAGACCTTCAGCATTGTCATTTGTCGTCCAGTGTAGTGGAGAGTACAGGAGCTTATTTAGGAGTCTTATACCTAAACTCTGCATCGATTCATCTTACTGTGTCTGTATGAAATGGCAAATAACCAGAATAACTTTAAGTAGAATGCATACCTGCGTCCAACAGTGCTGATAAATATAAACCAGCCTAATTGCACACTCATAGACAACAGTCCCTTCAATATGCCTGATGTTCTTCTTCAAGATTTAGGACAAATCCTGGTAAACCTGAGAAAATTAAAAAAAAGAAATGCATACAAAAGAAGAGCGATTAAAAAAATCCCTTGATCCACAACCTTGTCTGTAACCACGCAAACATTTTATGGATTATTTCTTGGCCCACGCCCCTGAGATAGAAACCAGCTCTCAGCTGTGAACCAGCTTCTCTCTCTCCGGTGCCACATCATCACTATTGTAACACACATGTGCACCGATAAATCCAAAAGAACGTCCTGACCGAGCTGTGCACATCAATAAGCTTCACTGTGTGGAGTTCCCTGCTGGAGCACTTTGTGTGTTGATTTATATTTCACTCATTACAAGAAGTCGCAGACCGTAAAGGAGCCGGGACGAGGAGACAAAATGTAATCTGTGAAAAAAATGATAATGTGGATTTGGCTTCAAACCAGTAAAAGTGAGGTTACCCCTGGAGATGTGAAAAATGATGGGATGTAAAGCAAATGTGACAACAACCCTCTCCGGTTAATTAGCTGGCACCGGTTTGCGTGAAGCTGCCTTTGTGTGGTTGTGTACGTGCTGGGCAGCGATCAGACATCGGGGGGGACATCGTGTCTCCTCCACAGGGACAGAGGGGACAGAGGGGACAGGGGCTCAGTTAGTGGAAACTCGAATATAATAAAATACAGTACAGACACGATGACATGTACCGTAAAGACAAATAAAAATCATTTCTAATTTGAAATAAGACTTCAGGCACAAATGATTGTTTGAAAGGACAAAGTAGTTTCCTGCTTTATGTATTTTAATTTTAATAGCAGCTCCTGTATCTCTGTGTCCTTGTGACTGGGGCTCGTGCTGTTTGCTCAGTCTGTGTTTGCTGTGTCAGCTCAGTTCTCATGTTACTGCACCAGTGGCGAAGTCGTGTCTGCACCACTGTGACCAGCAACTGATGGAGACATTTATACACGTGGCCATTAAACTATATTGGCCATGTAAAGTGTGAGAGGAAGGATATTGCACTGTTCACTCTAAACTGAATATGGGGTTGTTACATCTTTTTAACGATAGAGTGGGTTCAGTCATATGAATCAATGCTTTCATATTTTCACTGGTTTAATAACTGTTGTGTTCATCCTGGTTGGAAATATGATCAAATCAAGAGGAGGTTTGTAGGAAGGATCAAAGTGAGGAGGTCAACTTCCTGTGTGCAAGAGCAATGACAGAGGGAAGAGCTAGAAAATACAGAAATGAAAACGCTTCTGTGGTTCTGTATACGTTCTTTTCTTATGTTTCGGATCTGTACGTTCTTTTCTTATGTTTCTCAATTTAACACAAAAAAGATAAGATTGTGCCGAGGAAAGAAAATCATCGAGATCAGAAGCGAGGAAACGAAGAGCTAAATAATCATCTCTATCTGAAAACTGTTACATCTGAACTTACGTTTGTCATTATGGATATTTTATGAAAAACTAATAAAAACAAAATGGCAAGTTGCTCTGCTTGTCTGACAAAATCAGTAAAACTCAAATGTGACAGCTTACAACACAGTTTAAAAAAGCACAGAAGGGCAGCCTCACTCCATCTGTTCATTGCGTTATAAAAACTTTACATCTCCAAAATATGAATTATTCAGGAAGTGAGAGAAACTTATTATTGACTCAGACAAAGTCAAAGATTGAAGATAATTCACACCTACAGATGCAGCTTCTCAGTATCTTACTGTAAAATAAATAAAACTTTTGGAATGTATTTGATATTATAAAAATTATCCTCCTGTTCTTTCTGAACCAAATATTACAGAAAACTAAAGTTAATGAAATGTTTCACAGTAAATATTCAAATTTTGGTCCTTTAATGATTTAGAATTGATATATACAGAAGCATAAGAATGCTTCCTTCCGGACGGAGCAAAGTTAATGCTCTTCGCACTATTAATGATCCTCTAAAAATAGCAGCGCGTGTGTTTCCCCCCCGGGAGGCTGTTAACCGAGCGGTGAGTGGGTTACAGGCGGCAGGAGGACGTGTGTGAGTGTGTGTTTGTGCGTCTCCCTAAGTGACTAATAGTTTGGGCTTATTTTTGTGTATTAGTCTGAGAAATTGTGGTGCTGTAATTGTGCAATTAAGTGACTGTGAGGCGTTTCACTACAATTAGGAGTTGTTTCCTCTGAGCTGCAATCAACAGCAAAGTTCAGCCAAGTATTAAATGTCACTTGAGAGGTTTGTTTTCAGTTATTGTTTTGGGCAGGAAGAAGAAAAATATTCCGTGGGTTTGTTTTTATGCTTTATTTGGGTCACTTTATTAAAAATGTAATAATATCTCTTCTAAATAAGGGGGATAATACTGCAAGTGAAGTGAAGCCGGGGTATCGGGGTCCTGCAGAACATCCGCTGTCAATCATGATGTTTAACACTGTATTTTATAACTAGCTCAAACAAAAATGATCAGAAACATCATCACTGGAACAAACACCGGTGTCTTAAGAAGACTTATGTTTAAATTGATGGTGAAATAAGGAAGAATGACACAACATTTTGATAGATAAATGCAAATAGTCCTTCCCCAGAGTTTAATCAGATCAGTTTGGTAAAAACCTGCAGAAATCCTACATATCTGAAATCATATACGAGAGCAAACTCCTGAAATCTAGAGTGACTGAGACTGAAGCACATGGCGCTGAACGCTCAGTTCACTGTCGCCTGCATCATCATTAACTCGACCCTGCGTGATTACCGTGTGGGTCTCAGGTCGCCGTGTTGAGAACTTTTAGGTTAATAGTGTTAGACACCCAGCGACTGAAATAGGCCACTGAGGTGCATGTTGGGTAACGGCACGAGGCGGGGGTCTTCCACTCGGCTGGAACAGAGAGACGGATCTTGTGTCTGTCATCTCGTCGTCGCTGTAAATCCACGCAGGAGTTACGAGGAGTCAGAGCTGATTAGCTGAGACGGAAATAGCTGCTGCTGTTCTTTTTGATAACGTGCAGACTGGCTTAATGCAGAATCCACCTTTTACTACACACATGTGCACGAGCTAAAGCTGTGATACGATAATAACAACAAACACAGCAGAGTGATGAGATGATGTTTGAGCTGCAGATTCACGAGAACAGGTATTAAAACAGATCTGATCGTTTGTAATATATGATAAAATGATCCCTGTTATTATTGAATATTAAAAAATGATCATCAATGCATCTCTAGAAGAAACGTCCACGCCATCGGCTCTAAACAAAGATGGAGGACTCGTCTCCACTTTCTGTTAACACAAACTCGTTCTCACGGCATCATTACAACGACTCCGGTTCATCTTGTTGTAAATCTGCCTCTAATTGGCTGCTGCTGCAAACAAACACTTTTATCATCAACCTGATCCGAGTTCCTGCTCCAATTCACGACTCCAAGAGAAATCTCATTTATTTATGTGTGATTATGAAACAATGTTCACAAATAACAAAGGCTCATTAATCACGTTAATCTAATTTAGATTCCGATCTTCGTTCACCTGATTCAACCTGGTGAGAGAGTTAATGATACAGCTGCACTAATGAGTACTTCACCTTAATCTGGATTTGGTTAATTAATTAGTGTTTATGTAAATCTGCTGATTGGGTCTGATTTCCTGCTTATTGTAGCATAAAGACAAACAGTGACACAGGATGAACTCACGTGCTGAACTTGATCACACAACACACACACATACACACACACACACACACACACACACACACACACACACACACACCATGACAACGACCATGACTGTGTCACCGGTGTGAATCAAACCCCCGGCTCCCTGCAGCTCGACTCTGACCCAGTAAACATTACTCATTCATGTTTACAACCACAGCTCCTCTGGGATTTGACCCAGCAACCTTCACCGCAGAGGGTGACGCAAGACAGACATTTTACTTCTCATCTCTTGTTCATTTTTAGTTTTACTGCAGCTGTTTTGCAGTGGGAAATACAATTTAGCATCTAACGTGAACATCACTATTCAATAATCGTGGAAACCAATGTGTGGCTCACTGGTTGAATGTTATATTCCAGGTAAATTCAATATGAATTGCTTCATGCCAGAGTGGTTGTTCATCGGGTGTGACTGAATCAACGCTTCACCACTGTTTGTTTTCAGTGATTCTCCTTTACAGTTTAAAAAGCTGCAGCTAAAACTCATAGACTCCAGGTTACCAAGGCAACTAGCTGGTTGGGAACACTGACACGAGGGGCTCATCCCTGTTGGATGTTAAAAAAACAAGACAGTCTTCGTCAGAGGCGCTCATGGATTTGAGAAATGAGATAAAAGGGTTGTGAAGAACAAGTGATATCAAACCAGGAAGCCGATTGATCCCGTGCATTTAGATTTGAAACCTCTGACTTTGCTGCTGATGTGCATTAGGGTAAATTGAATTAAGAGGAGGTAGTGAGGGGGGGAGGGTTCATCTAAGTCATTCATACATTATTCCTATATTTTAGGTAATGTGACATTTCTAGTAGCAGATAAATCCATATTGCAGATTGAACTGCACTCTAAAATATTATCTAAAGAGCTGATTGGAAGGAAATGTATCTCCTGTGAGAAGGACATCAAGTTGGAAGTTATAGTTAAAGTCTTAAAATGTTCTGATAGCATTTTATATTATATACAAATTTGTTTGGGATGAATACAAGAACTAACCAGACGAGTGCGGAAGAATTAAACTAAAACTGAATCAAGAGAAAATCTGACTTCAAAATGAGCCTGTGGATTTACATGTAGATTTATATATGTAGTTTATTAGTTTACTTTGTTTTTGATGCGTTCACCATCTTCTCTCTCCTCCTCCCAATTTCTAATGTCCTCACCCATACCTGAGCATATTTCTATTCCCTTAATCCAACTTTAACACTTCTCTGAAAATAACTACCCCCCCTGCCACTCCTCTGAGGCCGGCTCTTGGCTTTTCAGTGGCAGTAAAGAGCCGCCTGGTCCAGGGCTCGGTGCTCATCCCTCTCCTTCCTGTAACTGCTTCATTAGAGCCTCCGCAGCATCTCCGCCTGGTAGCTCAGGAGATTTAATAAGAGCTCAGGCGACGCTCTCAGACTCCAGCGTCTGGGCTGCTAGGATAT
The DNA here is from genome assembly GCF_963576545.1 of Limanda limanda. NCBI lineage: Eukaryota > Metazoa > Chordata > Actinopteri > Pleuronectiformes > Pleuronectidae > Limanda > Limanda limanda. The sequence goes on along the minus strand of NC_083645.1, from coordinate 24,427,959 downwards.
TGCTGTGGAATTTCTAATATCCGGGCTTCATTCCAACGAGGACCGAAAGTCAAAGAACATCAAACTTAACACATTCCTGGATCCCTTCAGTCGAGCACAAGACGAGAACGCCCTCCTAAGCCTTTTGTGCCGCGGCTGCATCCCCGGCGGCGACTGCCCCCCCCTCCACGGAGACGGCACAACAGAGATTGAGTTCCTCAGGCTTCTCAGAGATGATTTCAGTGAGATAAACTGGACAAACACAGATTTAATGTGCTGATATATAGAATAAACACACTGAAGCTTTAGTCCCAAGCATGTGAAGCATAATACTGCTTTATCCATCATCTTCCATTATCTTGTTTAATCTGAGACGAACATGTCACTTACTTTTCCAAAGATGGTGGGGCTCCAAAACTTTATAGTTTGGGTTGATCAGTCAACAGACCTGTACTCTCCTTTAAAATCATATTCACTATTATAGAACTGGCTCTGGTTAGATCAGATTAATCAGGTTCCAACTAATACAAGATTCAAACAATCAAAGAATCAATCAAACTTTCAAAATTGAGAAATTCTTCAAACAATTTTCGGACTGTAACCTTAGATGGAAGACATAGAGACTCCCTGAAAGTGAAGCCAAAACATCATGATCGCCCCCCTGGTGGCAGGTTGCAGTATAGGCCATAAACCCTGCCTCTACAAAAAGTAAGTACATCAATCATTTCTTTGCAAAGATGGTATCTTACATTTCAGGTAGTTCTTATCTCATTAATGTTTCGTTTTCAGGTAAATTTGGTTTTAATCAGTTTATTTTTTCAGTTATTTCTCTTATGAAATGTGATTGACAGCTGACACAGTCCTGCAATTGGCCGAGCTTGTGTATCTGTGGGACCTCAGTTCTGCTTTCTGTTTTCAAATGTGCAAGATGGACGTGTTTGACCGCAGGACATTCTGGTTTCATGTCTGGATAGCAGGAGGAGGTGGAGACACATCGTTCCATACATGATGATGGTGAAGCAACTCAATCTAAAGTGTGTTCCGCTCGGCTACAGCCGCCGCTCTCTGGTTCCCGGGGAGAGCGAGTGTCAGAAAGTGTCAGAGATGCTTGTATCCATGTGATAGAAAACAGAGGAGAACAGCACGGCAGCGCAATTCACAACTACAACACTGCAACAGTTAATTGCAATTAGTAGTTCTGAGTTACACCAGGAGCAATCTACGAGTTAATTCTGCTGCTTCGCTCACTGCATTTCCCTGGAGCAGCTATAGAACCTGAAAGGCAGGAGCAGGAGGTATTATAGAAAATACCAAGGAGAAGAGTACAAAACTGAGATGATGATGGTTTGTTATTGTTTTATATATGTGCATAACTGGTGTATGAAATCACCATAATAAGTTTAAGTGTGAATTCGCTGCAGATTAGACCAAACACAAATATGAAGGGTGCTGTCACATAACATCTATATGGGGTCTTTACTATATATAGCCAACAGCAGGGGGGATGGAGAAGGCAGGCTGATGACCAGCATGTGTGTGTGTGTGTGTGTGTGTGTGTGTGTGTGTGTGTGTGTGTGTGTGTGAAAAGGACACACAAGATGAAAAGGGATCTGTGTAGCTTGCATTTGTGCATATAGTTTATATTCCAGCATATGGGTGCATTCATATACCAGTGCATAAAACATGCCTGCTTGCACCTTCTCTTGTGTGTGCATGTGTGTGTGAGTTTGTGAGAAAAGGACACACAAGATGACAAGGGATACGTGTACAGTGTGTTTATCCCTGGATGTGTGTAGCCTGCATTTGTGCATGTAACTTGAATATATTGCGGCATATGTATGCATTCATATACCAGTGCATAAAACATACCTGCTTGCATCATCCCTGTGTGTGTGTGTGTGTGTGTGTGTGTGTGTGTGTGTGTGCGTGTGTGCTTGCGTGTGCGTGTGCGTGTGTCCTACTCACGTGATGACCAGTGAGGTGGAGAAGAGCAGCGTTCCCAGCAGGCCGCGCTGGCAGTCTGCGTTCTTCCTCTGGCGTTGGTGCATCTCGCCGCCGCAGTTGTCGCAGCAGCGGCACATGCAGAAGAAGAGGCCGGCTAACGGGATCAGGACGGCGAACAGCAGGCCCACCGCCGCACACACGAGGAAGCCTATCTCGTAGTAGATGGCCTGGGGTCAGCGTGGGGGGGGGGGTGGTGGTGGAATGAAAAGGGAAAAATAACCAGATGAGGAATAAGGAAACACAACAGTGGCGAGCACGGCAATGAGATGAGGTGAGGAAAGGGCATCAGAGGTGGAAAAAGAGATTAAATAAAAAGAGGTGAGAATTAAGTGGTGGTGGGATTGTATCAGGAGAAGGGAGCGGGTGAGTCGGGGAGTGAGGGAGAGAAGAAAGGATAGATTAACAACGACATAAAGGAGAAGAAGGGAGGACACACACAAGGATGCTGAGGATAAAACGAGCAGCAAATCTAAAAATATCTCTCAGGATCCCACTGCAGGAAATTCTCTCTCTACTCTTTGTCCAAAGGAGGATTTGTGGATAAACAAAATACACATTGCATAACACTAATCGCTACCGGAGAATCCTTTTCTCTCCGGTTTCTTAAATACCACAAGCAAATTCAATAATCAACTCTTTAGAAACAATATTATTCAAGACAGATGCCAAGACTCCTAAAAGCTGTGAGATGAAAACGCTGTCACTGCACTGAGAGCTACTCAGAACGAACTGTTGGGACATGGTTTTTGTGCAAAAAGGCAGGCCTCTCTTTCAGGCCTGTATTGGAAGTCAAAACCTGAGAGCACATGGCCTTTGTCTTGAGAAAGCCACAAGCCGCATGGGCTGGAGAATACTCAATCTCCCAGAGTGCAATGTGTTCTCTTTGTACTGAGAAGGTCAAATAACTCCGTCTCCCAGGAGGCAACATGTCCCCTTTGTTTCAGCATCTTCGCACATAGGTGCGAATATCTACCAGGGTCAACTCCAATTGGTCAGTCTGGTCCCATGACCAAGGGGCAACCGGGTCTATAAAAGATCAAGGCTCCCCCAGAGTCACTCTCTTTTCTCCAACCCCTCGGAGGGCCGAAGGCTGCTCCAGCAGCGCTCTTCTCCACCGACCACCACTGAGGACAGCAGGCCGCTGGCCTTTCCTCCTGCATCGGCGAGTGGAGGAACCGGATTCCTCCAGCTCAAATATTCTCTTTCCAACAACTGGAGGTCAAAGGTCGAGCTTCCAGCTCATCTTCTCAAGAAAACCTCCACGCATCTCAAGCTTCTTCTAAACTCCTTGCAGCGACTCGGTGTCCTGCAGGTAAGAACTACGGCTTCAATAAGCAACTGAACTGCACAGCTCAACAGAACCGCGGAAGCAGAGACCACACGAACCAGAGACTTCAAAAGCCTGAACTGCTAACCGAACTGCACAGCAACTTTCTCCCTGTCCTTGGACTGGTAACATAATCTGGGCTTAATAATTTTACTAGGCTAAGCAAGACTGTTTATTTGATTCTGTGTGGTGTTTATAAGTTTGATATATGTGGTGATATTGTGTTACAAGTTAAATCAAGGTTAATGTAAGTCGGGCTCAACACAGACCCTGCCATTTTCTGATTAGCATTCTCACAGATCCCGCATATCTCTTCACCTACTTAGCTACGTCCCCCGACCAGAAGGAGGGGGGGGGCCTGCTAGCTTAGAGATCTTAAAAGATCACAGGAAGGTTTGACTCTCTTTGTTAGCCACCAGAGAGACCCTCACACACACACACACACACACACACCCCCACACACACACATCTTTATTAGTCAGTATATTGTTTAGTAATTGGTGTTTTATACTTATTATGTTTATAATAAATGCTTTCTTTTAACCTTGTCCTGTCATTAATGTTGCATAAGTGAAGTTTGCCAACCTCTACACTGTCAAGAACTCTATAAACCTTAACTGTTCATTATATAGTCTTTAATAGTAAATATTAAGATTTCTAATTGAACTAGATCTAAATGAGACTGATCTTAATCAATAAATTGGCTATCTTTTCCCTTCTATGAAGGGTGGTGCCCCGCGAGAACTTAGTCAAACTAAAGTTATGATTTAATATTAATATGTTAAATATTAATGTTTTATTTTCTATTTTTGATAACCAAATTTATTGAACGCCTAAAGGCACACTAGCTTATGGTATCACTCCTAACCATTATTGCACAACATTTATGGTGCAGCCCGTGTGAGGCAGAGTACAGTTGGCAAAACTTCATGACTATGCAATATTAATGTGTTTTTCAGTTTTGGCCAACACCAGAAAGAACTGAATTTGGAATTTGCAGTCAAGCTAAAGGTTTGAATTCAATTCCACTAGTCTGCCACCGGAGTAGACATTCAACCGTATTTACAAACAAGTGCATTGTGGTCTAAATTTAATTTACTCATAAATTAAATGTTTATTAATAATTAATTATTAATAACTACCATTTTAAGTCCCCATACTGTTACACTAAAAGATTGCCTGTTGCTAATAATTCTAGTTGAATGTTCGTTGTTGAAATTTTGAGAATTTCTTTTAACATTTGAATATCACATATTCAATGTTAACTGGTCAAGCTGCGAAATTTCCTGTAACTATTAAATGCTTTTGAATTAAGACATATCGTGCCACCGGCCATATGTAACAGAGCTTGTACCTAGCTGCTACTGCCTAGCATATCAGCCAAAGTTGGATAAAGAGAACCTGAGAAAGAGCCACAGCGTGCTTCCAGCCCTGTGAATTTATAGAATCCCTAACTCTTACTGCCTTGCATATCAGTTAGTGCTATTAAAAGTTTGGTGAACTATTTAACACACCATAGTTTCGGTTAGGCTTGTGTAAGATAGAATCCACACTACAAGGTGTCTGCCATCGCGACACAAAAGCCAACCACACGCTTTTGATTTATAAACTTAAATCTAATCCTTAAATTTCAGTTTCAACAATGGAGAACCCCTGTGTTGAACAATTTGTTTTTTCCCTAGCACAGAGCCTGACCCCTGGCTATCCTGAATTCATCAGCAAGTTGAACTTCAATGAGTGCATTAAAGAAATAGATTCACTTCTTAATGACAGGTGTGATGCACAAACAGCATCAAAGGGCCCATTGTTGAGATGTATGATCCTAAATTTCCACAGGCAAATCAACCTTGCCTGTCAGAGCAAAGCAGCCATGGAACAGGAGGTAAATTCCCTGAGAGCACAAAATGCTTTTCTCCTCCAGGAGGTCCAGACTGCTAGTAAGAAAACTCTGCACTATTTGGAAGACCTGCACTCAGCAGAGTCAGATCTAATTTCACACAAGGAGGAATTGTTAAAACTTAGAATAGAATGCGCGGCCTCACATCAGTTTTTGAACCAAAGTGATTCTGGTTATTCCGATTCAAACTCCTCCGATAGTGTACGGTTAACTCCCTCTTCACTCCCAAGATGGGACAGAATCCCATCTGACCCGAAGTCTTTGGGAATTAAGTCACCTTCTGATCCTCCACTGACAGGAAGAGGTAACAGCTTCCTAACTTCCCATCTCACTGACTCTGACACTGACATTGATGACACATGTAGTTTATCCTCAAGAACACATTGTGCCTCATACACTTCTCATCCACTGATGCATGACACATTTTTTCATGCACAACTCTTGAAAGGGGGGACTTCAACATTCCAAAATGTTTCAGCACCTCCCCCTCAACCAGAGAGACCTGTAGCAGGTGATGCACGCAGCCGGACCCCACAGTGTCCGCGCTTCGAGTTGCTTGAGTTTCTAGCTAAAGATATTGAACAATTTGATCCAGACAACTGTGATAACAACATTGATAATTACTTTAGGGAACTAGATCTCAGCTTAAGCGATGTGCCAAATGCAACAGAAAGAGAGAAGGTTAGACTTGTGTTAAAAACCAGCTCTACAGCTGTTCACAAGTTTATTCAGTCACTTCCTTCCAGCGTCGCATGTAACTACACAGAGCTCTGTCGAGCACTAGTCGAAGAATTCTCTTCTACTCCTGATGTGATAACAGCCATTGTTACAGCCTCCCAAATTAAACACTCACGTCGTGAAAATCCCAAGGATTATTTCAAACGCTTGAGGCATGTTTATTTTCAAGGAAAGAACACACCAGGACTAGAAGAAGATCCCACCTTCAAGACTATTTTCTTACGTAACTTACATCCATGTATACGCACACACGTTGTACTGATGACACAGGAAGGAAAACCTTCAATGCAGCAGATCAGGAAGATGTCACAGGTGGCTTGGGAAACTGTTGTCTCTGTCAAGGCAGCAGTTGGTGCAACCGAGCCTGTCAGAACAAACATCAAGGTGTCAAATTTGTCTGCAGCCTCAAAGCGCCCCCCTCACAACAAAAGAAGGGGGGGTGACAGCAGGCAGCGTGGGGACACAGAGTGCAGGCGCTCTGTTCACCACCTTCCCAGAGATCGGCATTCCCACAGTAGAAGCTGCAGGAAGCCGTACTCTGACATTCTGGCCCAGACATATTACAACCACTCAGAAGATGACGACAGCATCTCTGAGTACAGCTCAAAATATGGTTATGACCGAGCACACAGTGACAGCGCCTCTGAAGTCAACTTAGAGTCTGGCCCCGCAGAGCGTTACAGCCCCGAGCCACGACACAGGCGATCCAGAGCTCGACCCTCACGCTCATAACCATCACAGTTAAACACTGTACTGACAGTCAGTAGTAAGTTTAATGCAGTTAAAATAGGAAAACTGTTTTGTTAGCAACAGCAGCAAACTCAAAACCTTAATTCTGATTAAAACTTACATACCACTGCCAACTTTGTAAATATGTTTGGATCGACTACTTTCATTCCTCAATAAATGTAGTCCATACCACACAGGTTATTACATTAGCATATTATTACAGAAACAATGATACAGTCATTTGAATTTTGAGATTTTGAAAATTATGACATCCTTCCGCAGGAAAATTGTTAAATCTAACAGATACGACTGAGTACTACATTGAGTAAGACCCAATGAGTGAACAAAACTCTTGGACATTTCAAAAATGACCTTATCATTGTACGCGTCTCTCTCTACATCTTATCTTACAATTTACAAATGTCACATTTTCTGTTTTCTCCTTAAACCTAGTGAAGAGCACAGGTTATTCATTTTGTACTGTTACTGTAACTCTGAATGATTTGTCTAATTTGAATCTTGCTTAGCTAACTAGATAGTGTATACAAATGCCCAGATGTTACAGTCCAAATGAACTGACAATTGACTTTTCCAGCTTTGCACTAAACATGTTCAAGTACGCCCTCAGGAACACACGTCAGGTGCGATCCTGACGCCGCAAGGGGGATGTTGGGACATGGTTTTTGTGCAAAAAGGCAGGCCTCTCTTTCAGGCCTGTATTGGAAGTCAAAACCTGAGAGCACATGGCCTTTGTCTTGAGAAAGCCACAAGCCGCATGGGCTGGAGAATACTCAATCTCCCAGAGTGCAATGTGTTCTCTTTGTACTGAGAAGGTCAAATAACTCCGTCTCCCAGGAGGCAACATGTCCCCTTTGTTTCAGCATCTTCGCACATAGGTGCGAATATCTACCAGGGTCAACTCCAATTGGTCAGTCTGGTCCCATGACCAAGGGGCAACCGGGTCTATAAAAGATCAAGGCTCCCCCAGAGTCACTCTCTTTTCTCCAACCCCTCGGAGGGCCGAAGGCTGCTCCAGCAGCGCTCTTCTCCACCGACCACCACTGAGGACAGCAGGCCGCTGGCCTTTCCTCCTGCATCGGCGAGTGGAGGAACCGGATTCCTCCAGCTCAAATATTCTCTTTCCAACAACTGGAGGTCAAAGGTCGAGCTTCCAGCTCATCTTCTCAAGAAAACCTCCACGCATCTCAAGCTTCTTCTAAACTCCTTGCAGCGACTCGGTGTCCTGCAGGTAAGAACTACGGCTTCAATAAGCAACTGAACTGCACAGCTCAACAGAACCGCGGAAGCAGAGACCACACGAACCAGAGACTTCAAAAGCCTGAACTGCTAACCGAACTGCACAGCAACTTTCTCCCTGTCCTTGGACTGGTAACATAATCTGGGCTTAATAATTTTACTAGGCTAAGCAAGACTGTTTATTTGATTCTGTGTGGTGTTTATAAGTTTGATATATGTGGTGATATTGTGTTACAAGTTAAATCAAGGTTAATGTAAGTCGGGCTCAACACAGACCCTGCCATTTTCTGATTAGCATTCTCACAGATCCCGCATATCTCTTCACCTACTTAGCTACGTCCCCCGACCAGAAGGAGGGGGGGGGCCTGCTAGCTTAGAGATCTTAAAAGATCACAGGAAGGTTTGACTCTCTTTGTTAGCCACCAGAGAGACCCTCACACACACACACACACACACACACCCCCACACACACACATCTTTATTAGTCAGTATATTGTTTAGTAATTGGTGTTTTATACTTATTATGTTTATAATAAATGCTTTCTTTTAACCTTGTCCTGTCATTAATGTTGCATAAGTGAAGTTTGCCAACCTCTACACTGTCAAGAACTCTATAAACCTTAACTGTTCATTATATAGTCTTTAATAGTAAATATTAAGATTTCTAATTGAACTAGATCTAAATGAGACTGATCTTAATCAATAAATTGGCTATCTTTTCCCTTCTATGAAGGGTGGTGCCCCGCGAGAACTTAGTCAAACTAAAGTTATGATTTAATATTAATATGTTAAATATTAATGTTTTATTTTCTATTTTTGATAACCAAATTTATTGAACGCCTAAAGGCACACTAGCTTATGGTATCACTCCTAACCATTATTGCACAACAGAACAGGGAGCGATTCTTAAAGGTTGTTTTTACATGCATTCTCCAATAAAGTGCCACATGCACTGAGAGGATAACAGCATCTCGAGGATTATAGGAGTCGGAGCCATCTGCGTAGCCCTGTGGAGCCGCTTCTTTCTCACTCTAATGAAGGAGAAAAGCATATCTGATGAAAACCCTGCTTCAATAGGAATGGACTACAGAGCAGTTAGTGCTCTGAGAAGCTCTTTAAACATCGAGTCGTGAAATCCTGATTTTCTGGAAACAAGAAGACAAATAAGCCCCCGGGGTTGAGATGATTAATTACAACTGTTTCCGTGAGGTTCGTTCTTTTTTAATAATTTCATAGCAGTGTCGCTTTTTTTAGGGAAATAAGGAGATGTGCTCAGCTCATGATGAAGTGGAAGAGGTTTGAAACAGGTGAAATTATCTCTTGGCAGTATAATCATCTCCGTCTTTATGGCTGATATTAAAGAGTTGCATGATAAACTGACAATTAAACAGCCAGTACACCCAGTTTAAACTAAGGCACTCTGATATAACAGCCTTACATTCTACCTGTATAATGGTTACATCCCATTAAAAATAAATGAAGCAGAACAAGTATTAGAAACACTAACTACACTTGCCTCCAAAATGACCGTAGAGTTTAATCAATAGCTCTCAACGACACTTTAAACTATAAGTATCCGTTAAACCTTCAGGTGAGAATATACTGCTCTGAGCAGGTGGAGCCAATAAACTGGAAACTGTGCTTGGAGAAAATGCATCGGAGCTTGATTCTTCAGTATTTTCATTTCACCTGTAAAACAAATTCAAACAAGTTCACAGACAGGGAAGTTGTGATGGTTAATAAACGGTTAAAGGAGACATATTCTGCTCATATTCAGGTGAAGGTCTAAAAGCTCTGATGTTCACTTTCCTCAGACTGTCCACTGCTGCAGCTCCTCTTTCAGCCTCTGTCTCAAACACTTGGTGTATGAGTTGTCGAGTTGCAGACGTCATTAAATACCAAATAATATAAATTGAACTGTTTGTCAATCTTTAACAAACATCCACTTTTTAGCCAATACAGAGGTTGTTATGATTAAAATGCTAAATTACCTATGTGCTTGTCAAACCTGTTTCTTTTTCTTTACTCTTTGCAAATATTGGACAAAGCTGTCAAGGTGTTGTTTAAACTGTCTAGACACCTAAATTAAAGATATCTTGTTTGCAGTGTCAATGTTTTTATTTCCCATATTCCAACAACTTCACACCTCGAAGGAACTGGGACCATTAAGGAGCTGGTAAAGGTCCAGTAGCTTCGTTAAGGGGCGTGTCAGGCTAGCTGCTATCAGCGTCAAAATGAAAACATTGGACTTTTTAACTTTGCAAACTTTTACACAAAGAGCCTAAAAGACACTTAAGAAATGGAAAAAACTGAACAAAGCATCTTATGTCTCCTTTAAAGGTTGGATAGAGGTCAGAGAGTTAATACATGTTGGTGAAGGTCAGTGTGATTAAAACACCAGGACTATATGTCAGGGAGGAGTTAGTGGAGAGATGAACTCGGCTCCTTCCTCTGACTCAGGACTCCTCTTCATCAACTATGAAATCCGCTCGTTCCTCAACCCAACGTCTCAATAAGCCGCGACTTGGATTGAATATTCGAAATATTCAAGGTGACTCGACACGATTTCTTACAAATTTCTCCTGAATGCGATGAGAGAGTTAAATCGCTGCTGTCGTGTCGGCAGCCTCGGCTCCTCTTCCTCCTCTTCCTCCTCCTGTCATGTACGACAGCGCCGCGGCTTAATCTGCTCCTATCTGCACCGCACTCAGCACCGGCTTTGGAAATTGGCAAAATTGAATAGGGGGTTGGTAATTCCCACACCGTATGTAACTTGTCACAATGAAGCTCAATGGCGTCTCATTATAAAAGGATCAAAGCGGCGCTGCTACCCGAGCTCCTGAACGGACGAACTGCTCCCCCGGCTGATTCGCACTAATCTTAATCGCCCGCGTAGGTCCGTGACCCTGCGTTCACCTGGGACCTGCAGCTTCTACCTCTGAACATGCAGAGAGAGAGAGAGAAAAGAAGTGAACATGTCAGAGAAAAAAAACTTGGCTCCACTTGATTTGGAAATCTTTATGAAAACTGGGGAGGTCCCCCGCTGTGAGAATAATCCAAACTCCCAAAGCCGGCGTTTGGATGAGGGAGGATTCGGGCTGTGTCAGGGATATACAGGAGTTTACAAGCTGACACTCGCACCCTGTCGGACCGAATCCAATTTTGGGGTCAGAGAACGGAGAGGACAGAACAAACTGCTCCGTCGAGACGCAGAAAAAATCAAAGAAGAGACATTGGGCATCTGTTTGATATGAAACAGATGGAGTCCTCTGTCCATACTCTGAATTAACTTCCTCTGTATTTGTCTGCGTCTTATAAAAAGCTTCAGGACATGGACGAAGTCAAACCAAACAGAGCAGTACCACTGGAAATCCTGGGGGGGCAGCGTTGCCAATAGTTCAAGAGTTGAACGTAGAACTAAAGGAGGAACATTTAAAAAATGGTGGATCTTAACCTTGATTTCCTGTTTTGCCTCTTTCATACGAGATGCATTATCAAAACCTCTCCGACCATCGACATGTTTGTTGTCGTCAACAACTCTCGACTCTGTGCTTCCCTCTAGTGGACGTCGTCCTAACAACCATGCCGACGTAATGGAAGTATGTGGGGCAGTGACGGTTACATCGTTTAAAACGGACACTTCCATTTTTGTAGGTCAAGGCAGCATGAATGAGCCTCACAGCACCGATGTCAGCCCATGCGTTGAGGGCATTGTGCAAACTGAGCGCTGGCCTTGTCATCCTGCCTCCGGGCTCTCGCTTGTTATTGGGGCGAATCTTCACAAAAGAAGGACAAAATGTTTTATTTTCCCACCACCGCTCTCCAAGCGCCCGCAGCTCGGACTATTTTGGGAGCGTAGCTTTATCTTAACAAGTGCCCAAAAGAGGAGGATGACCTTCTAACGAGAGCGAACTGGATGTCGAGGCGGCAGCGTGTGTGAGCGGCGAAGGCGTTTCTTCAGAAATCAGATTTCATCAAAGCGGCGGCCACAAGCTCTGCTGAAGTGTCCTCGAGCAAGATGCCGTCACCGAGTGTCAGCTAAATGTCTGAGATACACGAGCCGCTGTGAACGAATTAATGATGCGATTCCTTTTTGTTGTTTTCTGTGTGTGTGTGTCCCATTTTGATTCATTATCCTGACTGGGATCATGTTGCTATTAAACTGGACTGGGAGCTGCAGGAGACACATGATATTCCTAGTGACGTGATTTCCATAAAAGCAAAAGGAAAACACATATTTATTGCACTTATTAGTTTACATCTTTATTTGTATTTATATATATTTTTTTATAGATTTTATAACCTGTGCTTTTGCAATTCGACAACGTAAATCAGGAAATAAAACAAAAACAGAGCAAACTAGGACCTTCATTGTTTACCTTGTTGCTCTGTGTGTGTGATTTATTAAGTCTAAAGCTTTTGTCCACGGGCTAAATATACTTTTAATCCGGACTGAGATTACGCCGGGGCTTTCACCGACTAGCGAACCTTTGTAAGAGGTGACCAGTTTAAAGTGAGCAAGGTTATCTGCTGTGCTTTAGGGTGCAGGGGTCACGGAGGTCAAGTGTTTAACACCATCGTCCCACAACAAGAAGGTGGTGGTTGTTGGTGAGTCGGCTGCTTTGTCTCTGAATGTAAACTGACCTCTCGCCGAATGCATCATCGGGTTGAAATAAGCAATATCCTCTCCTCACTGGTGCATGGACTTTGGGTGAAACAGTCGTTTAAGGCAAACATTTATTAATTATTAATATCAGAAAGAACGGAACAAAACAGTAGCGGCTCGGACCAGAATGATACTCGACTACATCTCATCTAGTGGGACATCAGCTCAGTCCTATAGTTTCATGTTAGTCCTTCTTCTGATAAACCAGCCAGTCATAAATCTAAACAAGTCTTAAAACGCTCCACTGCAGAATCAAGGTAACGCCAGAGTCAGACTTTATTGAACCGTTACTGTGCCCAACCTCTTTATCCAAAAGTAAAACTAAAGAAATATGATGAGGAGGAGGCAACAGGATATTGTGCACACGGAAGAGGTTCTAATTGATGTTTTCCTGAATGATCTGTTTGAAGCACTTAATTGAACAGATGTTCTTTAAGCTGTGCCGGTGGAGCAGGTCAGTGTGCGAAGATTTACAGTCGAAGAAAGAATTCTGCCAACATCAGCACGCTAAAGATCAAGTGTGTGTCTGTGTGTGTGTGTGTGTGTCTGTGTGTGTGTGTGTGTGTGTGTGTGTGTGTGTGTGTGTGTGTGTGTGTGTGTGTGTGTGTGTGTGTGTGTTTGTGTGTGTGTGTTAACATGTGGCTTAAATACTTGCTGTGGTTAGTGTGGACATCAGGGAGCGAAATACTGCTGAGACGCAAATTAGCCGACCGACCAGAAGTTTCAAAAAGGAATTCACTATACGACCACTGAAGAGTTTTAATGTTCTGCTATACTGTTTCAAACTGTCAGTCATTACAATCAGGAAAAACTCACAGAGCAGGATAGAGTTTGGAGCGTGCGGCTGATAGTTCACTAAAAGTATTGAATTCACAGATTCAGCAGTAAAACAAGACGTTTACATTTACCAAGCCAAACCCATGTTGGTATTTCTTCCATTATATGTGGTTTGATAGGACGCTGAGAGGAATGTGGCGGTTTGTGCTGCACGCTATCCTCCTCTGCCCTGACAGGACTATTAAAAAACAGGCTGTTATTTCACTATACGTCGAGTTTCCACTACTCTCGGATGAACCGTTGCATTATCTCTGATTGCGATGATGCAGGAGGATCACAGTCAGTGACGAGGAATCGTTTGACGAACAAACGACGAAGGTGGTGGATGCAAAGGGTGGTGGTGAGGTGGATGGTGAAGGATGGGTGGAAGTCGTAGAGCTGCACAACTAATCTCCTCTACTACAATAAGGGAGATGTAGCCAATGCATAGAGTTACTAAGGTGAAGGATTTCTGCTTCAGCTGTGCAGCCCCACTGACTCGCATGGGGACAGGATGGAGGACGACACAGGGGGACGGGGGGATTTGACTGTAAATCCAGTGAAGTGCAGACTTTACCTGAAGGGTCAGCACTATGTTCTCTGGCTGAGGGAGGCCAGATCAGATGGAGAGGGCATGCAGAAGACAAAGGCAACTCAGCGTCAAAGAAAGAGCGAAGCCACAAAACAGTAACATGTGGATGAAACAGAACAAAAGCAACACAAATAAAAGAAATTAAAGTATTCACAAACCCAGCATGCATATCCACATCGTTGCATTTTGTGAATGCTGCACACAGACAGATGGTAGAATCCTCCGTAATTAGGAAAAAGTATTTCCTTTAGGCCTCAAACAGAGAGCTGGAGGTTGTTAAAGTTGTTGTTTATAAAAAAAACTCAGATGTTGTATCGCTCTCTAATTTCATACATTTTTCTAGAAGCAATTACCGTTTCCTTTCTGGGGTCCCGGTGATAAGATCGCCTCGGTTTACAAAAGCTATTAAGACCAGAACAGTCACAGACTGGAGAGCGTCTCCCTGAGGTGCACTTCTCGTGTAATTCATATCATATATTGCTAGAAGTGATTAGAAAAACATGAGGCACTAAAGCAAACAAATGGATGTGGCAGAACAATGATTGTAAAACACAAATAAACACACACACACACTCTTACCTTTTGATATTCCGTCTGAATGGCTCCAAACTTGTCCTTTGCCAGTTTGACGATCAGATCTGCAACAACACAGACACAAGAAAAGACACGTGAAGAGAACAGTTGGTGTTATTCTGTAATAAAAAGTTTGTAAAGAGTTTCTACACGTTTCAAAACAGGTTAAATATAAGACTTTTTCAGACCATAATGAAAAAAATTCAAGACCAATGACATGTACGACAGATATGAAGGAATATCAGAGTCTCAGAAGAAGCGAATAACTCTGGAACTGTCACGTCATCTTGGAAACTACAGACTAGAGAGAGTCGGGATCCAGAGTCGAGTGAACTGAGATCAATTCTGACAATTCTGACATTTCTTCTAAAACATACAACGAATTACAAGGAATTGTGAAATGAACATTAAGGCAATTAAGGCCTATTAAGACTGCGTAATAGTATAATGCAATGTTTTTTGGGGCCTAAAATTTTCATTTAAATTGCCGAAAACCGTTTATCCAACAATTCCCTGTGTTATAGTGTGATTTCAGTGTTGGTATTTCTAGCACAACAGAAATCAGATGTTATGTTGTTTAAAAACCAAATCTACCAGGTAACATGTAAAGTATATCAACAGCCTAAAGCCGACACTGAAATCTTAATAGAAAAATAATCACACCAAAATCAAGATGAATCTTTACAGTTTATTAGTTTGAAAGCAGAAAATAACAATCTGCTACTGAGACATTTGAATTTTAATCTATTTCCTAATAACTGAACTTTTTGGTATAGCTGGTCCAGTGGTGTGGAAACTTCCCTGAGCCAACAGGAGCAGAATATAGATTTTTATGGGAAGTAATTTCTGTCAAGCTGAAGCAGCAAGTTGACACTTTTTGACAAGATGGTGTCAGGAGATCCAGACGCACACTGACACTGCAGTGGCTCTTCATCCGCTGCTCTTCCCTCCGGGCTTCAGGCCGGGCCAAGTCTGACAGTGTGAGCAACTCCTTCATTATTTATCAGTGGACTGACATCGTGTTAGGCTGCTGTCGATAGCCTGGTTCCTTCTGAGTCCCGGAGGAACCTAATTAAGTCCCACATGACGAGAATGATCACTGTCGTTATTGTTGGAATGATGAAATGTCAAAAAACTCATTCCTATCAACTTCAGTAATGTCTGGAAATAACTGTATGAAAACAGCTGTTGGAACTGACGATGTATCGGTTGGTAAGAATCTAAATCTATAAAAATATGAGCCTTCCACAGACAGACTGTATATTCATAATACAAGTTCTATATATTTGGATTTTCTTTTAATTCTTGGTATTTATATCAAGTATATTTATATGAAATTACATGATTTCTTTGATATAAGGGTTTTATAACAAAATCTTGGGAGTCATTGCCAACTGTTTTTTTAACATCAGCCAATATATTGGAATCAGAAATGTTTTCCCCCTAACATCGATATCTGCATTCATCCATATGGGTTGTTCTCTAATTAGCAGATGACATTCTGTGCTTCACTTGGATCCTTATAGCTGCAGATGTGGAATTAAAAATAAAGAAAAATAACTTTATTGACGCTCTAGTCCACGTCTTCACACCTGCATGTGTCTGACCTGAAAATAAAGCTTTGCCCAAACTACATATTGTGGCCAATACAGGAACAAATCAAATTCAGATAAAAGTTTATATAAATAAAACCTAGTTCCTGAAGTTATAGGTTTTCTGTTGTTTTTAAAACTATTTTAGAACTTTGATCCGGTTCGATCAACAAAAGAGATGAATTCCCTGAAACAGAACAAATCCGACCCAGTCTGACACTGCCTCCTCCCACGTCTCCACCTGCTGCAGATCCGGCTGTGACTCATCATATGAAGATGACAGAGGCAGGAAGTCTTCTCACAGGCGAGAGGTTTCCAAAAATAAGACTTGAAAACACACTCTGGCTTTTTCTTTCTTTCTTCTGCAGCAGCAGTGTTTCTTCACTGAAGGAAGAACACATCCCACAGAAGAAATGTTTTATTCATCACAAAACTCACTAATGATTCTTGCCTACAATCCAGAGCATGAGATGTGTTAACATGAGGCAGATCCAGGGTCAGACTTCAGCCGCTGTGAGGAAACAGAGGAGCTCCTCGTTAGGAGCGATCACGTCTAATTGCCTTTTTATTGAAACATTTATTGACGCAGGATTATTTGTTGTATTCCTCAGTCAGACCTACTCTGCACTTTAGAAGCACAACTAGAACAGGAGTTACTTACTTTGCTCGATAAAGACAAGTCTGACAGTCGCCTTTGCAAAGCAGTTTACGTTTGTTTTGTTTGTTTGTTTGTCAGCAGGATTACGCAGAAACAACTGAATATGAACAAAGAAACAGATGCAGTTAGTTTCTTTAACATTGGGAGACAGGGTGTTTGTGACATTTTCACCAATTTCCTCTGGAATGATTCATGGATGTCGATGAAAACAACAGAGCTTATTTAGGGGACTCATATCTACGAGGGCCTGTATCTTGGTGCAGCTTGATTGGATTTGATGTTGTTGGGCCTTGGCTGAGGTTTGTTTGCTTGTCAGGCGTTGATGGTCCAGAACTCGAACTATACAAGTTTGTTGGTTATCCTTCTCTGTGTCTTTGTTTAAATGATCACGTTGTGGTTTCAATGCAGTTTCCAAAGTCGCTCCACTACCAGAAATCACTTCTTTGCAGACCTAGAAACAGAACTTCCCATTGGCTGTTCATTGCGACTCCTGTTTCTGAGCTGTGAAGTGATTTCTGGGGGAAAATTGCTGTTTTGGGTGAAGCTTAGATTTCTTAAATATGTGGTTTATCAGATCAGTACATAGATTAATATTGGAGGCATTTCTGATCTGAGATAATCTGGATTCAGTTGGAAATCAAAGGTTCATATATGTCTTCACCTTTAGAACTATGTCTCAATGAACATGACATATTTGATGTGAAGGTTAATGGGACTGTGTCAGTGCTGAAGCCTGTGATCCACTGTTCCCACCATGTTCAGTAGGAACAGGTCTGTTGTAGGTCAGCCTGTAAACGTGCTGTTTGTTTCCAGCTCCCAGGTCAGTTCCTCCACCCTCACACGGCTGACGGCAGCAACTATTGTGTGTCGCTGGTTGTGTTGTAAAACAATCCGGCCTCCAGGGAGAAAAATAAAAGCACCGAGCTCAGCTATCATCTTCTGTTGTTGTTGTGAAGCTTTGTGTGTTTCTAAGACGCTCCTGACCTTGTGGTGAAGGTGTGTTCAAAATCCCCTTTTCCCCACAGGATGCAAACTGTAACCGAGGTAAACAAGAAGTACACTATCACGCACCAGGCCTCGGGGGTGGGGGAATATTTTAAAACATGAGAAGAGATGGTTCAGTTCTGTGCTGCTCGCACTGAGAGACAGAGGATTAACGAAGATTACAACTGCAGCAATTAGTCAATCGATAGAAAATCAATTGGCGCCTGTTTGGATAATGAAAGAATGTAAATGCAGTGATTTAGAAAAAGGATTTTCACATGAGACAGTATCTCCAGATGATTCACTAATAATTATCAGTCAAAGGTCAAGGGCCAAGGTCATCTCTTCATGCATAGTTCAAATATCTCTGCATCTTTTGCAGTTATAGACTCGACCTGCAGCTCATAGAGATTGAAATATGATTTATCTTCACATGGTAGAAACCAGAGTGATGTTCACATAGCAAATTGAAACCTTACAGGAAGCAGGTCTGGAGTAAATACTGGATTATAGGGTTCAAATGTCATCTCCAGCTTCAATCATCAAGTCCTGACATTTCTAAAAACCCAGCAAAGGTCTGGTTGACAGAATTCATAGAAATCCCAGCGGCATGAACGATTTCTCTGGAACCTGTTAGTCAGTGCAAATGAGTTTTACATTAACCACGTCGCCTGGAGCGGCAGCGGTGAAAGCTGGGGCTAATAAATGAATAGATGTTTGGGACATAAGCCAAGAGAGGAGCATCAGGAAATAAAGGAAGCAGTGAGAGGACGGAGGGATGAAAGAGAGACGAAGGAGAGAGGAAGAACAAAGAGAGGATGAGTGAGGAGAAGAAAATACGAGAGGTGAAAGAGAGAAAAGCGGAGAGGAGGGAGGGCTGGATTGAATCCAACCTCCGTTTTCCAGTGAGAGGCATTTAATCCCTCTCCAGGAGCGAAAAGCTCACTTTATGTGAGAGTTTCACCCACGTTAACTCTCTCCTGTCCGTCTTCTCTGCTTCCTCCTTCTGCTCGAACATGAATGATTCCGTCAGGAAGCTGCGACCTCTGACACCTGGAAACTGACCTGTGGTCTGTTTGTCCACATTTCAGAAGTCTGCACTCAATGTGTAGGTGTGTGGATTAAGAGGTGCCCTTTCAGCAAAATGCAGATTCAATATATGTAAATGTACACGTGGAGATATCTATGTAAAATACAGCAGCAGACAGGTTCCGTAGCTTCTCGGCATCGAGACTTTACAGCAGATTGAATGAAGCTTTGCAGGGAGCTCAGGATAAAGCAGCCAGATGAGTTTTTCTTCAGTTTCACGGGAGAGGATTCACTCGCCCTGAGGAATCCTGCAGCTCTTTGTTGGTTCTGCTGCTCAGCATCGGAACAACAGGGGAGAACCAACTCGTCACGGTGCTGAACACTTTCACAACTTTCTTTCTCACCAGGATGGAGCACTTAATGAAGCATGTAGTGTTTATTACAGTTGCACATTTGGCTTTGAGGAGGAGGAGGAGGTTCAGTTAAGTTCCCGGTTGTGTGGAGATATGAATTTCACTGTTTATTATCTATGTTTAAATTAAACACAGAGGGAGAGTATGTTTTATTCCACATTTAATGAAGGTAGATTGAGAAAAGAGGTTGTATACGGTCACGTAGATGTTCCTGCTTCAGTGGTACTTGTGTTTCGGAATCTTTTATTATTGGATTGAATCTCCCTCACCCCCACCCTGACAATGGTTCTTACAGTGAAGGTTCTATAATGAGCCGGTCAGTGTAGCCCAGAGGACGTCCTGCGGTTGTTACCGAGGCAGAGCTGTTGAGATGTCTGACCTTTGTAAACGCTGCGCCGAGCCTCAAACAGCTTCCACCATTCAGGAAGATCATGTAACATAAGCTCTATGAAAAGCCAATAACCTCGTCCCTGTGGGAGACTCAGGTTCTTCTTCTCAAATAAATGTCATGGCAGAAACTACTTGTTAACAATCAGGCTCCTGGTGGGACGAGACGAGCAGCGGAGTGTTGACGTACTGAAAACAAAATATAATTGTATTGAATCTCTGGTTTAATCTTTTACAAAAACCCGTGTCTCGTCTTCACCTTTTATTGAACACGGTTTGACTTTGACACTCAGGCTCTTATTATTCACGCTTGTAAAGTTGGGAACAAGAAAATACAAACTTTTGTCTACTGCTGCACTTGAAAGATCTGTTTGAATGAACGCACTTGCAGAATTGAAAAAAGATAAATAGAGAAACTGTGTCATTGTCTCTCTAATGTTGAGAACACGACACACAACACAGACAATATGATTTCATACTGTAGATGTTTAAGGTGATAGTGAAGTTTTTGAGC
Source organism: Limanda limanda (assembly GCF_963576545.1). Taxonomy (NCBI): domain Eukaryota; kingdom Metazoa; phylum Chordata; class Actinopteri; order Pleuronectiformes; family Pleuronectidae; genus Limanda; species Limanda limanda. Next base: position 24,407,804 of record NC_083645.1, on the reverse strand, counting down.
TTGGTTTTAATATTTGACAGTTTTAAAAGATATATTTAAATCATGTGTGCAACATAAATATGTTTTTCACATCTTACACTCACATTTTATTTTAGTATGTCCCATTCCTACGTAACCTCATTACATTGTCTTTAAATGCAAACAACTTCACATCTCTTGTGTTTTTTCTATTGTTTATAGGCTTATTCGTTGTTCTATTATACTTTATTGTGTATTATTTACTGAGGGTAAAGTGCGTAAGTACAGTTTTTTTTACATTTTATCTTTACGACATCGTATTTTGAGCTGCTTTAATTGTTCCCATCTGTTTTATTGCTATTTGTGCATTGCCCTTGACCTGCTGCTGTAACCATGTCCATCTATCCATCTATCCATCTATCTATCTATCTATCTATCTATATATATATCTATCTATCTATCTATCTATCTATCTATCTATCTATCTATCTATCTATCTATCTATCCATCTATCCATCTATCCATCTATCCATCTATCCATCTGTCCATCTGTCTATCTGTCTATCTGTCTATCTGTCTATCTGTCTATCTATCTATCTATCTATCTATCTATCTATCTATCTATCTATCTATCTATCTATCTATCTATCTATCTATCTATCTATCTATCTATCTATCTATCTATCTATCTATCTTTCTATAAATCAAACAGTCCACGATATTTGTTTCTCAGTTGGACAAACTATTCAACGGAGACATTTTTCCTAAATAACCTGAGACATGTTTTTCATTACATTCATTTCTATCATTAATTGACACCTACTAACAGCTGACTCAGCTCTGGACACTTAACTCTGTATTGCTGTTGAACGCAGGTTAGAGTCGTTAATGCTTTGTAGTGAGCGGAGTTACGACATGGAGCAGGTGCACTGCAGGAACTGGACTGTGATCGGAGCAGATCGTTACAGACGTGCGCCGTCTGCTACTAGAGACACGTTTCTGCTGCTGGAAACGGAGCCAATTCTCATTTATTTTAAGCAATTGAAGATCAGGGGGTGTAAAAGAGCTAAAGAGAGCAGGAAGAATCACTGAAGCAGGAAAGAACAAAGATGTGAAACAGGCGGAGACAGATGAATGAATAAAATCAGGACTCGTGGGAGAAATTAACTCAGAGAAGTGGGATAAAGTGATGGATGGATGATGGATGAATGTTGAGGAGGGATGGACAGGTGAGGGTTGAAGATGAAGTAGTGGTTTACTGACGGCAGCGTGGCCAAACCTGTGTGAACTGCAGCACGGAGAATTACATTCTAATCAACTTGCACCAACAGCTAAATCAACACAACTCTGATTCTGCCCTTCCTAAGCCCCGGCAGGCGACAACACCCGCTGCTCACAGGCTTATTAAAACATATATAAATAAATAAGCCCGGCCACGAGGCGCAACAAAGCAGAACCAGTCAGGGAAGCTTTCTCTTTTTTTCGGAACACAGAGGCGGTGTAGCCGACGACATGGATTCTCCCTCACAAAGTTATCTGAGGACACTCGCACAGAAGCGGAGAGAGAGCTTTGTGTAGAGAATTAAATTCAGCACGGGGTTGTAACACTAATGCAGACAGGAAAGTCTCCTCCGTCGCTGAGGAGACATAAACAGGATGTTTGCTCCTGCCCTCATCCTTCACACTCCTGTGTAATAACTCGATTTACATATAAATGCCTTTTTCAGTTTAAAGCAGCGGTAATGGATGTTATTGTGTTAACTGGGGATCGAATGTGAGAGGGGGGTCACCTCTAGTTACCATCCAGCGCTGCAGGTCCCCTCAGGTAAAAGAGCAATGAATTCAGGTGCCTCACAAAAGGACTGCTGCTCCGCATACAATGGACAAACTGTTGATTTTAGCAGAACTACAGACTAGTCATTTTCTGACGGGTCATTTTGAATTTTCCAAAAGATAAAAAGGAAGCTCTGTTGCCGAGGTCAGACTCAACATGAGCGTTTTTAACATGTTTGTTTGGAATAAAAACAATCTTTAAAGAAAAGCGCAGCACAGAAGGAAAGTCAAACCCAATAAGTAGAGAAACTTAGCCAAGAACAGTTTGTAAAACTTGATGCAAAATAAACTCAGCGACTAAGATGAGGGAGAAATCAAACACAAGAAAGTTTCTCCTTCTATAAACAACCATAGGATCCTTAAAGACCCGTCACACATTCTGACCTGTTAGATGTTACCGAGACGATAAGTGTCAAGCTTTCATTTATCCCAACGTCTATCACTCTAGATAGTAAGGAAATATGTTGTATCGACAGTGTGTCTCAATAACCTTTACACTGTGTCTGGCACATGTTGTACTCTGGGCAGGTTTTACATCTTTTAATTCATTTAGTTTTTTGTTTTTTGCGTGTGCAGGTGCAATATTCAACTCACTTCTATTCTGCATATATCTCTTTGTGTACTGTTTCTTTTGTGTTATTTACCCATGGGGACAATAAAGTACATATGAATTGATTTGGACACGTGGGGAAATGTCTTACAGTCAAGGCGTGTTGGTACCCAGGACACCTCTAGGCGCCACCAGGCGCCTCCAGGAGGCGGGGCCTCAGCTCTGTGATCACACGCTGTTTAATCCTTGTTGCTGTCCATAATAATGACATTTTAGGTATTTTCAAGTCATGGCTTCTGTGATTTCAAGATATTTAACCTTTATTGTACCAACATTGAAGTAGGATTCTGCAGATTCTGTCCACATACACAATAAATTGTGATTCCAATCACAGTGAGGTTTTTACATTTTAATTCTGAAAAAAGACAGCACAGGTATTTGATTGACAGAAGGTGAAGGTGGACAAATAGCCAGAGCTGAGTACAGGGAGAGATGATATTGGGTCAGTGCCTGGTTGGTGTTTGCTTTGCTTCACAAAGATGAAGATAAACCAGGAAATCTGATTATATATCATTTTCAAAGTGAGCATCAGTTTTAGCCGCTCCTGTGTTAACACGTGTTAAGTCAACATGTGTGTTTAACTGGATCTGTCTCGTCCAAAAGGTATTTTCCCACATGTCCGCTTCAGGTGTCTTTAGCAAGAGTTGCGAGATCCACAAAGCTCCAACTAATCTTTATTGCTTTTCTCTAAAATGTGCTTTTCCCCCCATTAAGATACTGAACTGTTTCACTTCCATTACACGATTGTGACAATATTCATCCTTAGATTTTCATGTGGTGGTGAAGGAACCAACCTTAAATATTTAAGTTAACTGCAACTACTAGCACGACTTAACAATAACTAACATATATTATCTTAACAGAAATTATGCTCATGCCTGGAACACTCTGCTAATTATTCTAGTTACATCAAATACTAACTTGGCAGCTGCCTTCCAGTGAATGTCAGCAGACCACTGACTTGACATTTAACTGAAATGGTTGTGTGTGTGTGTGTGTTTGTGTGTATGAGTGTGTGTGTGTGTGTCTGTCGGGGGCTGATTGTATCAGAGCTGACTTCCCATGAGCTCGATGTACAAACACCTCCGCACAAGCTAAACACTCTGTTACCATAGAATCGGAAACTATGGAGAAGGAATGGGCTTTTAACACAACAGAGGAAAGGGAGGAGAACACACACACACGCAAACACACACACAGACACACACAAACACTCTCTCTCTCCCCCTCTCTCGCTCTCAAACCTACAAGGGGCATGGACAGACATTTCATTTAAAACTGTTAATCTTTCTCTGTGTAACAACGCTCTCACCACTGACACTTGCAGAAACTGAGCGGTTTAGAGAAGGAGAGAACTAATACACACTGTGATAGTTCACCTAGAGACGACTTAACAAGCCGTGACAAAGTTATCCCTCACATTTCAATTCAAAAAATAATATTTCTGCTGTTTCCTCCTCATATTAAGTTATGTTCCACGTGTGCAGACACAGTAAATGCACACGTGTGGGTGTGTGTGTGTTGGGGGGGGAGAGCACTTCACTGTGGCCTTGCATGTAAACAGCTGGAGTCTCTGCACACTCCACTTAATTCTGTTTTCACGCAGCGGCCGGATGAATCCATGGGTGAGACGTGCTCATACAGAGAAGAAGCGTCCACACATCTCGGATCTGCTCGGATCAGCTCACATGCACCGATACATCCGACTGCAAATACGATCCAGAGCAATGCACATTCACTTTTTTAATAAACTTGACAGCCGCCCCTCCAGCGGAAATAACACCAATGGTTAGAGATGCACGACAGTAGATGCACAAACACACACACACACACTCTCTCTCTCACACTCTCACACACATACACAGATAAGAATAAATCCAGGCGACATGGCAACAGACAGACACTAATAAAGAAAGTTATATTGCAAAGGGACTTGCTTCAATCTCATCCACGGGTTCAGAGAAATGACGATATGAATCCTGCCAGGCTCTGAATAATAAACATGAACTCAAGTGATGTGACTACAGAGATATGCACAACAATATTCTGTCTGTCTGTAAAACACACTGTCCTCCACATGCAAGTTGGTGTTGTATAGTATGTTTATTATACTTGAATAGCAGTAGTAATATTTGTCAAGATGGCGGCGCATTAAAAACAGAAAGTGATGCTCTGATCTTGTATAAAATTGATCTACACTGACAATTTGACATGAAAAGGACTTTTTAAATTACTTTCTTTAAGTTTAACTTTTGAATTTGTATTTTCATAGATTTCCCGGTGAATAACAGATAAAATCAGGTTCATTTCGGGAATTGATTTCTATGAGTTAGCTCCTGGTGCAAAGTCAAATAAGGTTTTCAGCCACTATACAGCTACAATCCTGTAACTGCCACCAACGTGTGGCTGAGATCAAGTGAAATCAGTTGGGAATCAACAGTTAATCTTATTTAATTAAATATTTTTACAGCTTTATCCAAAGCAGCATGAAGTATTTGGTGCAGATCCATAACTACCACACAGGGTGTTGTTCTGTTGGCTTTGTTATGAGACTTGATTGAATTTAAGGGGACTGAGGAGCATTGAGTGCCATTCTACTTTATATTTGTTGGAGGCTTCAGGCAACACTGTGCCCACGTATCTCAAGGAGACGTTTTTTTGTTGAATATTAAAAAACCTTGAGATCAAAATTCGTCCCAGGGAAGTTTTTCAATCACACTCCTCTATATGCAAAGTGTCTAACATGCTTTAAATGAACACATTGGCATCTTGCATCAATTCCTGTGACTTTCCCAGGCGGCTAATCTGACACTCACACCCTCGTTTTGCGAGCTGCCTGGAGGTGAAAAGGCTTCTGTCTCTTTTTGGGTGTAAAATTCAGTGAAACACCACGAATACCTTCGAGGTGGATGTTGAAAATGTTCATCTTATCCTCGTTTGTATGATTTATTTCGACGAGACAACACAGAGACGCTCTTGGGGATCAGGGATGCAGAGCGGTGCAGCGTAGGAGGATATGATGGAGAGAGTATTGCTTTGGGTCGGGCCTCATATCCAGACTATCTTTAGATGAGGTTGACCAACATAGTCATTTCTAATGCTCTAAAGTCTAAACCTAGTTTTTTCTCACAACATGGTGAGAGCCACAAAGCAGAATGACAGGATTTCTAAATTACACGTCAGCAAACCCCATTTGACGTCGTACCAAGATGAAAATAATAAGAACATTTACAGAAATAAAAAATCTGTGGTATCCTACAACTTCAGAAAGCTACAGACCAACAACTGTCCAGAGGTCTGAAGAGAGCTGGTTTCATAATAGCAGGTTTTGGGATCTTCCGTCCACAGGCCTCTTTATTCTGACCTGACGGGCTAAGTAGGTAATTGACGGTCCAGGGACAAAAGGACAGTCGGTCTGCTGTGGAGTCTGTTTGGCAAGCTGACCACTAGACAAGCAAGCGGATTGTCTCTGCAGTCTGACCCAGGCCAACAACATCCCAGATTACCGTGGGCTAATCAAGGCTGAGGCCGAGCTGCACAGGTGACAGTGACAGAAAGGAAAGGAAGCTACAGAGTGGGACAGTGGATCCTGATCGTGGACTATGACAACAAGACTGCTTGATATACAATATGTCTCCTCAGATAATCCAACATTACTGACAATAACTAATATTTCCTTATGTTTAAATACGTTAAACATTGACACACTTTTCTATTGTGTTAGTTTCTACATATCAATGTTGTAAATACTGTTGTTTTGTTGATGTACACACAGCTGTGAATAGGATATTTTGCTAGTTTTACTCTTGTAGGACAGAGGAAGTCATTCCTTGTTCAGCCCTATGAGACATATTGTGATTTATGAATATGGGCTATATGAATAACATTTGATTGATTGATTATGGGGAAGAACTTGCTCAGGAAAACGGTTTTCACTAATTAACTCTAGAAAAAGTCCCAAAAATTCGGCACAGACACTTTTTGGAGTTTACCATATATAGAACTTGCAGGAGGATGACCAGGTCAGGTGTGTTCACATTCACAACAACAGGAAAATTCACATTCAGACGAGGAGTGGTGACTGGGTAGAGCGTGCAAGAGACGTAAAAGTGTTTTTGTGTTTTTCTATAATCAAACGCTCTCGAATCTCTCCTTCCTTCCAAGCTGATGTCTTTGTCTGTCTTCTACGTGAATATAATACTTATTTTTCCTCCAGAGATATTTCTATTCATGTATTATTTCACCAGGGGGGAAAAGGAAAACATCCGCTAAACATCCACCGGCCACCTAAACCACCTAGGGTCAACGCTACTTCCCTTTGTTCTACACAGTTGACCCACTGCCAGTCACTGCAGGCTTCATTACACATCCTGAAACTCCTCTCCGAGTTGTGACACGGCCACATTCCCGACCCGTGACACATCCCATTCAAGGGAGCTGTCATCACGCCGCTGAGCGACAGCTACAAGGACCTTGTGACGAGCGGCAGCGAGGGACGGCCGTTCAGAGTCTTCCTCTCCGGTGTTGGCAGGTTGACCCTTCCATGCCACACATGTGCATTTTACAAACGCACCATGCCCCCGGAGTCGGCTTGCAGCGGGCACCACTGCTGTCGCCAGTGAAGCGGAACAAAGAGACAGAGAATGCATGAGTTGCCTTCCATTCAGCGAGGCTGAGCCGCTCGCCTCGGCCTCTTCCTGCTTGGCTACCCAGGCCTGACCCAAATATGACGTCCCCCGAATGAGACACAGCTTTAGCAGCAACCCGGGGAAGTGACAGCTCTTTCTCCAAAAAACACTCCCTCCATTTATTGCCTTTCCCAGTTCTCCCCTTACTTTAAATAAGCCGATATCTTCTCAGCCTTTCTTGCTCCTGTGATCTTTCGATTTTCTTCTCCGCCGTATTTCTCGACTGCTCTCTGTCAGATAGCTGGGAGCTTAAGCTGATGGTGGCATTATAATATTACCTTGAAATGTCTCAAACTTATCTTAATGCCACAGCTCTTATCTCCCCTCTCTTACTCTGCTAATGTGCCAGCCCCTGGTGAAACTCGTTCCAATTGAGATGCATCTCTTCCCTCCCGGAATCGAGGAGCTGTCACTTCGGTCGATTGATCTACTTCTTCGTCTTTTTACTGTACAAACACGTTTCGACAAGGAGACTCGATGGCTGAGTGAATGGCTTTCCTCTTTTCAAAGGGTGTCAGGCAGCGAGTCATGAATTCAACAGTTTGAATCGTCTTAGAAGAACTCAAAACAAAAGGTGCATCAGTGAAAGACCCAACGCTGATTATAAAAGCATTTCTTTGAAGCACAAGTACTTCCAGGGACTTTGCCAAAGTAACCAAACACCTCAAAACCACTGTTCTGACAGAATTAATACACAAAGAGCTTTTTTGTTAAGGTTATCTAAGTGCGGATGCAGCGGCAGCAGCGGGGGGGCTGTGAGTCTGGATGACAACTGGCCCTGGGGATTCTCCGTTTGAAGGCAAAAGGCTTTTTTCTCTCGCACGTACCGAGAACAGAGAAGAGAACAGTGGTCGTGTTGACAAAGTCAGGAAGAGAACAATGATTTTTGGAAAAAACCTTGAAGTTATTGAATCAATGAGATTCCAAATTGATGCAGTAGCCTTTAGTGCTTGGCACTTTACGTGTTTGAAATTATGTTTTGGGAACACGGTCACCTGACCAGGAACTGCAACGTCCTGATTTCAAAATGTTGTTCTCTCTATGGTCCGCACTCTAGTGTTGTCTGATGAAGATAAATCCATAAAAATACCTCTTATCTTTGTTTAAATCTATTAAATCAAGATTCTCATTTGCATCTGCACTAAATTACACACTGAAAGATATCAGTTATCAGTCTAAAATGTGACGATTTCATCAAGATCAATAAATTCTAATGAATAGCCGATGAATTCAGGTCGATATGTTCCACCTCTTGATCTCCACGTGGATCTGTTTACGTGTTGGCAACTAAATCAAATGTGATTGGTCGAAACCCAAAATCCAAACAGATTCTGCACATTCACATTCCTCACAAGAAGAATAAACATCTCATATGTGGTCAAATATATACATGGACAAATACAAGTCATTATTGAGGGCTTCTTAGTTTGTGAAAAGATAAACCAGCGCTGGTATTTAATAGTAAAATGAAATAATAAATACACTCGCCTCGGTTAAAGGTTAAAGTTTAATAGTTTGGAGCCGAGCTGAAGACAATAATAAAGACCTTGAGTTCTACGTCTTTACTTTCTAATTAGCTCGTGTAAAGTTAAGCTCCTTCATCGTATCGATTTCTTACAGCTGGGAAACCCGCTCCTCTCACACGACCGGTCCTGCACACGCTCTCCTAGCTTCACGCTGTCGTCTCATTAACCTTCATCTGGTTTTCATGTTGTAACTGTTTGTCACATTTTCTAAATGGCATAATAATGACTTCAGGTTGAAGCGGTTTTCATTTCCAGCCCCTCGTCTGTCTGCCTGAGCCGCCACAAAGACTAATCCCAGATTTGTGGATCCATTTCAAGAGTAACAACACGGAGCTGGAGGCTATTTTGATTATCTATTCACGGGACAGGAGCTGCGGGAGTGGAATTAAAGTGCAGTACAATATTACTTTTTGTGTTCTTATTATGGAGCCTAATCTTCTCTCATAAAGCCGGGGCGGCGGCAGCTTAAATGTAAAACGAGACGTGAGTGATGAGAGTGTCACCACGTTTGTGTCTTTGACCCGAATGGGCAGAAATTAAAAGCGTGTTTGTCTCGTCTTTCACAAGTTAGAACAAGATCCAACGCAGTGTCACAGATTGAGAACATTGAGTCTAAATAATTCAGATGATAATTGGAGGATTTATGTTCCTCGGGGAGTAAAAGACTGATTTGACGACACAAAGTAAACAAACTGACAAACTAGTGTTGGTCAATTATCAGGGTTTCCAATTTTTCTCATCAATTTATCAACTGTGTGCAGTATAAAATGTCTTAAGGGGATGTTATCAAATTACGTATTTTGATGAAACACGCAATATAAGGATAACGATATATAGAAGATATATAAGTGCGTGTCACCTTTAACTGTTTATAAAGATTGACGACATGAAAGGTCCTAATAGGCTGCAGGAAAGGCTATGCACCTCACCTCCTCCATGTAAGCAGATGGGACATTTTTTAATTAATGATTTTTAATCTCAACGGGACTTTTCAGGATGGAACATCATTATACGACAGCTGAGACTCGCTCACGATTGGTCGAGAGGGTGCATTGCCAGGACCTTGTTACCAAGGGATCATGATCATTACTGTAATGATGTTACCAGCTTGGGATGGCATCACCCGTATTCGTGGTATTTTGGCTTGATTTACCATCATCCATTCCCGTATATACAATCTAAGACATCACTATGTCGACATACAGCTTTTGATAAAGTGTAGGAAACTGCAGAAAGATAAAAACCTGCTGAATAATATCATCTGTGTGCGTATTGACACGTTGCCCCCGGCGATCAGCTTGAATTTCACCACGGGCCCCTGAGGCTGAGCCCGTGTCCTGAAGCTGATCCCAGGGCCGTCAACTGTCAGAGCCGTGACGTGACTGAACCGGACAGCGGCACAGAAGCAGAGGAGCCGTGTGCATCACTCTCTGCTGTACAGACGCCACCGCACGACCGGGCCAGGGAACATGGCAGAGAGGCAGAATTATGGTTTGACAACTGCTTCCTGTTCTGTGAATCAATGTCATTTATATTGTGAGGAACATGAGACCTAGTACAGATCGTTACCATCCCTCTTTGTTTACATGGTTATATAATGAGATTACATGATCGTAGGAGTCCAGTCGATGAATCTTCTCACCATCCTGTTCGAGGGTGTTTATAACAGATGGAAGTTTGGGTAAAGTTTAAAATATTGAAAGGATGAATGTGTCTCTCACACTCGGACTTGTTTGTGCCGTGGGCCTCAAGGCAGATTTCTAATACCACTGACAAACAACATGATCCTGATTTTCTGTGTGTGTAAGAAACGAGGTAACATTAGCTTTGTGTTCTCTAAACTGCTTTTTAACAAATATTTGTTCATGGTGCACAAACCAAAATGGAACAAACGTTTCTAAGGATTTGATAATTAATAAGCGGCTGAATATTACTCATAATTCTGGCCATATTTTAATCTGCCTGAGGACAGGAACAGAAGTATGAAATATGAATCGGCAGTGTTTTAATATGACCAAGCACAGCTGCTCCTTCATTTATTAAGCTTAGCAGCTGGTGCTCGGACCAGCGAGGTTCAGATTGATGACAATGAGAAGCACTAATTAGAAATCAGACAGAACAAAGACTAAACACACAGATAACACAAAGTGCTGCTTCCTGTTTCCTGTCAACGAGACGACTCTGTGGGTAAAGCAGGCGAAACACAAGAGAGATCCAGAGAATCTCAGGGTCACTTAGGCAAAATGTTGATTCTGGTTCAGCAATCACCACAGAGCCGTCACAGCGTGAAGCTTGTAGCAGCGTTAAAGTTGAACAGCTAAATTTACTGTTCAACTTCCAGAAGTCATAACAGGAAAGACGGAGAGAGGAAGAGAAACCAGAACTTCTGGGTTTTGTAGGAAAAAAGTAAGAACAACCATAGTCATTACACAAATTACAAAAAATTCTGGCCCAGAACATAACCTGGACCTCACACTTGTCTATAACCACAGCAGGACACGAAGGACTTCATATAAAAGTGTTCTAATAAAATAATTTACTCATAATCAGTTGAAGATTGTAGATTTAAAATGAGTGTTGGACAAAAGGATTTTCTTCTAGTCTTTAGTAAATCTGATAGAGGAGCTGTAGCTTGTGTAACAACAAGTGAATTATTTTTTAAACCTCAACATCATCATAGTTTTAGTTCTTGTAAAAGTGCTGAGGTTCTGCAGTAACTGCCTGGTCACGGACGATAAACCCTCGGAGCATGTTTTGCTTTTTCAGAAAGACTGAAGAACTAAAAGCTGAATGAGAGCAGATTAAGTAGCTAGTGGAACAGAGGCTCGTGAGCAGATATTACCTCCATCATTCGTCTATTCAGTCATCCGTCTATTCTACTGCTGCTCATCCAGAGTCAGCCGCAGTCCGATAACTTTTCAGAATTGTTTAAATAAAAAGCTGACACAGTTTCAGCGTCATTTTTGTGTCCCGTGTGTTTTTGCGCCGGGTGGCCTTTGTCTGTCTGAATGTGCCACCGAGCTGCCAGTGAGCTGCCACCGAGCTGCCACTGCCATCGAAGAACGTGGCTCTGTATGTGCAGCTGAAGTCAGTGTGACCCTTTGACCTCACACACCCCGAGCATCTGAGCTCCGAGCGCACCAGCAGGGAATCTCCCACACAGCCACACATGCACAGGGAGGAACCGGGATTTAATACGAGCTGTGGATAACCAGTATTTTGGGATTGAGACCGAGCTGATATTCACTGCTGGTCTTTATATTTATATGAGTCATGGGCAAAAACAGTAGAGTCAAAGTACTCGTCAAATGAATGTGTGTTTTCAAATGACGTCAAATACTTTGTACAACTGAGGATGAGTTGTCCATCTTTACATAAAGTCTATGATTTCAAAATAAAATGAGCTGGATGCAGGAGTCACAGTCCGATTAAAACACGTCTGCACTAACTTGTCTCTGCTGTGATGTAATTAGAACAAGGGTGTTGGACGAAAATAGCAAAATAAGACATGGAACCTTAGTTTGTTCAAGTCGTTGGTGTATCCACATGTTTAATTTGAGACATGATTCAGATCTGAGACATGATGATTGCAGATTTTAAGGCCGAGCCTCTGATGATGATCTCTGCAGACGAGCCCACTGCTGAAGAAATCCCTCATTAGGACAATGTTTGCAGCTGGCGGGAAAAATGCTGAATAATTAAAAAGATAATGACTCATGGCTTAATTTCCCCTGTTTTTCTTCCAAGACTCAGACCTAAAGTGTTTGTCCCTGACTTCCTGTTAAACAAAGGGTCAGCGGAGACAGACGGACGCTCAGGTTGTTGCTCGAGGACGCTTCATCCCAGCAGGGGCTCGTAGTCGAGGGGCTGGAGGGGCAACCTTCCGCTTAGAGAACATTTACTTTTATGATTATGAAGCAAAGCTGCAGCTTGAAAGCGATCGACTACTTATATATTATATTAATATAAGTGCTATATAGGCAAGTTTTTAACTCCAGGTTTGCTATTGTCAGTCTCAGTTGTCTATCGATCAACCGTCTCCTTATGAAACCACATTTAAATTCACTACATATGGATTTATAGTTGGATCGACACCAAGTTATCATAGATATCGGTTTCAAGATCCATCAATTATTGTGACAAATCAACGAATATGTAGATAAACCCCAAATCTCACAACGTTAGATAAAGAGACAACACAAATTCCACCAAATTTATTGTATTCTTTCCTGAACCATCTCAGCTTCATGCTAATCGCTCCAGTGGTTTTCACGTAATTCTGCAAACAAACAAACACGATCTCCTCAGTGGAGACAGTTACAGATTTACACCTGGAAGCCACACAGAACAACCCTTCGACTGACCTATAGGTCACAGCAGGTCACTGGAGCTGCTTCACTTCCCCATCACCAGTCCTGCTTCCCTTACTCCTGTAAATCCATTCTAACTTCCTTTTTCATTATGTCTCTTGCAAACTTCCCCAACATTTAAAATGTTATATTTTGTCTAGTTATCGACCTTATAACTCAAAACTAGATTCCAAAGCAGCAGAACAAAGACAAGTTGGACCCTTATTCCTGAGTGTAGTTGAGCTTCATCAGAATTGAACCTTAAGAGGATCTGTGCTGTCACCGTTTCCTCTTCACAGGATGAAAGTGACAAAAATACAAAATGTCTGCTGCTTTATAATTCCATTAAATCTCTGATGCACTTCACAAAGCGCTTGGATCTCTGCCTCGTCCTTGGTTAGAAATCTTTTGATACGTTCTCCTCTGGTTTCTTTCATGTCTCCGTGTCCTTTAAGACGCTGTCTCAGAAAAGGGAAAAAACATCTTTTGATGGGTGTTAAATAACAAACATCAGGTGGGATCATATAACCTGACCTGCATGTTTCCATCTTGCAGATTGTGCAGTGATATTTCCCCTCGGATCACGGTGGTGCAGTGAAACACAAGATGCATTAAACCAGCGAGAAGAACAAACATCACGCCGGCCGATGGGTTTCCTTGGCAACTGTTGCTGTCCTTGAATTAATGCCAGATTTCCACCAGTCCTCCGGTGCCTGAGTTGCACCTAGGCGAGGTTTCTTGAGATGAGGGAGCACAGACACTAATGAGGAAACAGATTCCAACAGGGATCTGAAGCACGACAGCGGCTGGCATCGTCTCCCCAGCCGCGCCCCCCCGCAGGCGGGAGACGATCCAGCTGAGTCTGCAGAGGAAGCTTCATGCAACTCTATTCTCAAGTGACGGCCGACTTACACCGAGAGTAATTATTCCACACGGAAAAAAAACAAGGAATCCGAGAGGCGGTAAATATGTTAAATTTACTGTTTGTGTTATTTAGCTTGAACAGAGTAGTGGAAGTTTTTCCTTGAAGCTGAAGGTCACAGGCTCCTGACGAGCGTCCTCCCACGTTCTCCACAGAAGTGTCCTTGAGCAAAACACACCAACACTTTTTAACTCTGTGAGTCGAGCTGGACACAAGCATCAGAGAAAAACCTCCAGATTCCACACTCCAGCTTCTTTATAGTCCCTTTATACTGAAGATATATCATCTGGAAACCATGAATGCAAATAAGATATTCAAAGTCAACCCCGATCCAAGTATCAACCAATCATGACGCCATGTTTGGCATTTTGTTCGGCGCCACGTTGGTGTTTTAAAACCAGAAGTAACCATATTTGGAGGAGCAAGGGTTGGAGTCAGAGCTTGAGGACACTGCACCCATTGGACAGTACTAGCTGCCAATCACACAGTGTCCACGCCCCAATGCATACAATGCTTTATGGTCTATTTGACTCTTCACCGTAAACATCATGATAAATTCAATTCAACAATATATACGACCATGGCGTCGCCCTCTGCTGATCATCTGAGAGAACACAGGTTTTGGGCACTTCCTCGTTGGCTTCACTTTCCAGACCCGGAGTCTACGTCCATTTTTATATACAATTAATGGTTATTTCTCAAAATAAAGGTAAACTTTGATCTTCTGGCACAAGAGCATGAATGTCTACACAAAATTTGATTCAGTATGTGTTGAGAAAATTCAGTCCGCACGTAAGTTGTGGATTATATAAAAACCTTGTTCAGCCAAAACAACCAGAGCAGCCGACTCCATCCTCGTTTTAAACTGTCCTCTCTGCCAAGTGCCGGATGAATAAATTAATATCCTGTCAAATTAACGCCTCAAATACAAATTAAGTCTCAGCCTCCGTCGGGCGATGCACGTTGTGAGGAAACAGAGAAGTACTTTTTCCTTTCCCTTCTTTCAATGTCATTAAACTTTTCAACTCGCAGCTGTTTCCCAGCAGCCTCCTCTCACACATCAGGAGCCTAATGTCGCACAGCCGCGCCGCACTCGCCATTAACTTCATGTCGGATCCGTACGAGGAGAATGTGAACGTTACATAACCGTCACCTGTGTCTGAGTGACACCAGGCCATTACTTTAACAGGTCCATAAAAACAGCAGTGTTTCATATTCCGTATAAAAAGGGTTATGATCTCGGACACGGGGATGTGTGTGTGTGTGTGTGTGTGTCCGCATGTTACAGTTGTGTGTTGGTGAGAGAGAGAGTGTGTGTGTGGGTGTGTGTGTCGGTATGTTACAGTTGTGTGTTGGTGAGAGAGAGAGTGTGTGTGTGGGTGTGAGGGAGGGAGGGAGATGGAGGGGTGGGGATGGGGGGGGGCGTCAACTGCTCCTGCGGGCTTCCACACTGCAGTGAAAAGCCGTTAGAACATGTTGGAGAGAATATGTCAGTGTTCATTTGCTCTGTGTGAGTTTTCCATGATACACATTCATTACTTTCATCGCTAATAACGCCTCCCACGAGCGTCTCACACACTTTGATACAGAGGATGAACTTGTCGGTCGACGGCATCGGACACACGTGTGAGATCGATAGACGTTTTTACAACAGTTACTGCACAGAGGGAGACGTGATCCAGCAGAGTCGCTCAGGGTTCGAGACACTTATCCAGCAGATAGGGCCTGAAACCTGGATATGATGTCATGAGCCATTCCTGTTTAAAGATGCTCTTCAATACCAGCTAACATCTGTTTTTGGCAACTTCAGATTCACTTAAAAGCCTTTTTATTAACTGTCACGATCCAGCGGGAGGTGGAGGCACCACCCTGCCAGGTTTGTTTCAAATCAATTACATTTTATTTGCAAAGGCTACATTTACACATCTCAATTTGGCTTCATGGGCGTTAACATGGTGCGACATCCTCTGCTCTTAACCCCTCGACAGGAAACCAAAAATAAACCCTTTCACAAGGGGAAACATGCGGACACCTGAGAGAGAGTCCAGAGTGAGGGATCCCCGAATCGACAGATGTTCAGTAGATGCTGAGTGTAACTGAGCACATCAACACAAGTATTACTAATGATATTTAGAACATTCATGGGAAAAGATGTGTGTAGTTAACATCTTCTCTCTGGAGGTTTTTCATTTGGTTAGTCCAGCTTCCTCTCACAGTCCAAACACATCCAGGTTCTCTTAATCTGAGACTAGAAACTGTCTGTAGGTGTAGGAAGTTTAACTGTCCATGTTTTACCTCATCGTCTACTAGACTGACTCCACCCCTCCCGCAACCCTCAAAGGATAAGTCATATAGCTAATGATTGGATGGATAGAATCCAGCTGATGCTGCATTTATTTAAGGACAATATTGTTAATGATGTCAAGGAGTTTGAAATATATCACAACACCGACCATTGGATGAACTGATCAAAGTGTAGAAAGCTATAAAAAAATAGTTTTATTCAAAACTGAAATCACTCCATGGGAGCAAATGCTCATAAAGAGCAACAAAATTAGATGTTAGACACTTTTGTATGTGTTTTTGAGGTTTAAGTATTCAATTAAATGTAAATAATTGCTGAACTGCTCATATATTGAGGTTGTAGCTGTTTTTTGGTTGTAGCCTCTGAGATGTGATGATTTGCCGCTGTTTTATTTGATATTATTGCAAATTCAATGTCTGTTTTGAAAACAAGATAAATGCAGATGTCGTATCTAAGAGGCTGAATTCAAAGATTTCACAGTTGTAATGATGCACAACTAATCGATTGTAGTGGTCTTTGCACAGGAAAGACAAACTGATCTTTTCACTTTACCTCGAAAGTCCATCTGCCATTTGTCTTGTGTTCTTGGATGAACTGTCTCTTTAAAGCCCGACCACAAGATATTAGCAGTAGATTTGTTTTTCAGTTTCTTTGCTCGAGGATTCTGTGATTCATTCCTGAAATGTCTGCTGGACGGAGGTTAACTCCGTGGCTTACCACAGGCTGAACATCCACCCAGTCCCAACAGAGCTCCACTCTGACATCTGCACCACCTCCAGTCACACAACCACTGGACTGGAAACCATTCACTGATGTTTTTACCTCCTGTGTCTTGTAGATTTTAATGTAACTCACAAATGATGTTTCCCAACAAACGGCACCGTACACAAGGGAAGTCCTGTAACGCTCTGGTACAGGAATAACATGCTGGGCAAATCCCAGTGGTTTGCTGCAAACCAGACCTGACAGATCACTGGATGCTAAATATCCTCACATGCAACTTGTTTGTTCCATTATTCTGAAGCTTAACACAATAACAACAAATCCCTTTGGGCCTTTTCCAATGACTAAATATGCACAACTGTTTACAAGATGCAGAATTATTGTTTACAACCCGACCGTTTCCGCATGATTTCCATTCTGGCTGTTGCATCATTTGGAAGATGCACCCATGAATGAACTAACAACCCAGCAGTGGTCTGTACCATAGGATTAGACCTTGAGCCCCTAAGAGCTGGTGACAAACTGGAAACGAAAAGGCCAACAACATATGGCACAGGGGTTTATGGGATTACGCAATTAACAAGGTGACTCAGGGAGCTGTTAATCTGCAAAATGTCCCCGAGGGGAGTAGATGGACACTGGGACTGTGACGCATGGAAGGGGGGGTTGGCGGGGGGGACACGCATGTTTTGATCGTCCACGACCCGATTAAACGCAGACACCTCTTGTGTGTTTGGTTTAAGCAGTCAGGTCTAATTGTGTTAAATGTGGAACCGTGCGTCCTGACGCGCTGGGTGCGTCTCCAACGACCGTTCCAGTGGTTCCAGTCCCTCATTCGGGCCAAAAACACACAACAACAACAACACAACTGTGGCCTGTGTAAGTGTGTGTGTCACTGAGAACACGGTGCAGTCAGTAAGAGGTTCATTAAGTGTAATTAACCTGACACACAGTGCGCCCCGGGCACAGGCTCCACACCGCGCAGCGTGGACAAGTCTGGTGCTGGAGAATCATTCATGATAAGCAAATTAGACTCGTGTGTGTGTGTGTGTGTGTGTGTGTGTGTGTGTGTGTGTGTGTGTGTGTGTGTGTGTGTGTGTGTGTGTGTGTGTGTATAGAGTCATCTGGGTTTTTATATAATCTGACAGGGAATCGTCCGGATTTAAGCGGAACCCAGTGGATGTGGTTGTTGTGTTATTCTCACAGATTAACACAACAGGACCCGCTCTGCACACAGTGTTTTGTTCCAACACAATCACAGGTGTTTATTCCCAGTTGCACCCCCCCCTTAGGGACTTCATGTACCTGGATGAGGAGTCTCTTACCTTGTGGGAACGCGTTGGGCTGCACCGCGCACAGGAACGTGTGCACCATGTGGAACAGGATCCCGATCGGACCCGGCTCGTAGTGGGCCAGAGTCTCGTAGAGTCCCGCGGGCACGTAACCGAAATCCAACTTTCCCGGGGGGGGCAGTCTCCGGGGCTCCGTCTCCTGCTGGAGTTCAGCGGCCGCCATGAGGAGCATCATCCCGGGCAGGAGGAGCAGGAGGAGGATCCCGGTCCTCCACATCGTGTCCAAGAGACAGAAAACCAACCCGGGTTATCTGTCTTCAAACTGGGGTCAGATGAAGAGGAGGGAGACCTGATGAAGAGGAGGGAGACCTGGGAGCTTCTCGCCTGGTTCCCTGTGAAGAAGAGGAGGAAAGTGTCCCGGTGGATGAAGGACCGCAGCTTCTCAAGTGCTGCTGCCCGCGGAGAGGCTCTGTCTGCGGCTGTGTCTGCGCATCGTCCCCCCCCCTGCAGATCTCAGGCTCCTCCGATCTGCTTCCCCCCCCACACACAGTCTCCGGTCTCCAGTCCCACCGAGATGAGCGTGTCTGTCTCTGCTGCTCCGGCATCCGTGCGTCACGGGAGAGGGCGGGGGAGTGGGGGGGAGGACCGGTCCGGAGGGAAGGGCGCCTCCTGCTGGGAGAGAGAGGAGGACTGGGACCAGTGGATGAGGACTGCTGCTATTTCTATTTTTTTAAATTGATGAACACAAACATTTATCAGCTGAGATAAATTAATTAATTAACAATTTATAAATAAATATATACATATACTGAGAGGATTCTCTGGGGAATAGGCAGCGGTGGAATTGAAGTATAAGTACATTTACTCATCTGCTGTACTTCATTAGGCTTCAGTTTAAAGGAACTTGGTTATTAAATAAATATTAAAATGGTGCAGAGTCCCAACTGCTTTAAAAATAATCTAAAACTATTAGTCCATGATTTGGGATTTACTCAAGTAGAAAGTGTGATGGAAAATCTACTTAAACATCCAAATTAGTGTTATATTAATGACAGTGGTGGATGAGGTACTCAAACATTACGTAAAAGTACATATAAATAAAAATAGACAAAATTTACTGATGTAAAAGTACCACATTAACCTACTTGTAACAAATATTTACTTTTAAATATACATTGAGTTTTAAAAGTAAACGTATACTTGCTGACTGAAACCTACTGCCTAATGCAATGGTCTATTTATTACACCATTAAATCCATATTTTACCACCATAACACAGACTCTGTCATATTAATGAAGAATGCAGCAGATGATGTGAGTGAAAACATTAAAACTACACGTATTTGCTGATACCTGTACTGGAGTAAAAGGGAAATGTACTTAAGAAAAGTACATCTACTTCAGTACAGATACATAATAAATGTACTTTATTACACCCCACTATTGATTTTTTGATAAATGTGACACTGATACTATGTTGTTAAAGTTTATTCAAGCTGTTTGGTAGTTTTATCTACAGTATTCTGTGGTGAATCAAGCTTTTCAGAACCATTTCCCCTCAAACAAACTTTCCAAGTCTCTTTTCAAACAGGTGCTCTCTGTCTTCCCGACCTTTGACCTCTCCCTCCTCCCAGAGGGCAGACACAGGATACCTGAGTGGAGCCCAGAGGTGCATCCTGATTGGTGGAGCAGCGTCAGGTGGACCTTTTGCCTGTCTCTCGGCACAATAACATCCTTGTCCTCTCCCCCGGTGCAGATGGGGCCCCGGGTTCTTGGATACAAGGGGCCCTCCTGTTTGGGGAAACTTTGGTCAGTGGCTCTGAGCACCGACCCTCACTGATCACACTCATTAGACCTGCAGAGGGGCAGATGGGACCTTCAGCTGAGAAGAAGCTTTTCATGCACAGGAGGAAGAAGTAATGTCACTGCTGAGGAGTGACTTTGTTGGTCGAGCCAAAAGAAAACGATTTTTAGAGATTAAGTTTAGCTTAAAGGAAACCTGATTAAAGTAAAGGCATTTAAACAGATTTAAAGGTTGAGTTTAAAGCATTTAATTCATCTTTTGTACTTGAACTCATTTTGTGTTTACACCTGTATCAGAAGTGACTTATAAGAGCCTCTCCAAGTTCCACTGCGCCTGTGGTCCCGTCTGGAGACGACTTCCCGGTCACTGAGACACATCTGAAGCTCGTGTCCGTCCTCTGCACTTTAAGGAGATTAGCTCTCTAAGAATGTCTGCAGCAGATTTACTCTACCTGACCTGAGCTCCTGCACAGACACAGGAGCATGCAGCTCTGCCTCAGGACAGGTGATGACTTCCGGGGGCTGAACACGTCGGCTTACAGGCGGCGAGGAGCTGTAATCCTGTATTTCACATACACATTCATGTAGTTTAACAATAGTCAAACTCAAGGTGCACTCACGAGCTTTGTCCAGAGCTTTTGGCCGAATGACAGCATGTGAAAAAGATATGATTACTTCACCGCAGATCTGTTTCAACCATAACAGGCCTGTAGATATAAGACATGCACATTTCATGTTTATCACATGTGCATTCTCAGATATTTCAGACATATGTAAACAATACATGCTTCACATTTTGTGTTTAGTTTATTCGACATATTAACTACAACAACACTGCAGTAAATCTTCATTTCATCCCAAGTGGTACTGTTCAGTTTAACAAGTGCTTTGTTGTTTTGTCCTCCCACACCATCATCAGTGAGTGATGCTACAAAACACTTCTGTCTAATGTGAGACTGTTAAACAGCAGCACAATATTCATCCTTCAAAAAGACCATGAGCTTTAATAAGCACCTCTTCTCAAACAGTTTAATATTTACCGCAGCACCGGTTGTGTCAGACTGAATTAGATTTCACAGAGTGAAGCGGCTCAACTGGGACTGAGTGTTTCACATCTGTATTTTGAAGCCACAGGAAATGCCGAAATGAGTTAAAGCATCTGTAGGTAGAGGATCCAGATAATTCACAAGTTACTCACCCCAGAAACTGTGTGAGGAGGAAGTAAAAGACACTGACACTGAGGCAGAGGGAAACTTGAGGTGCAGCATCACATCCTCATGACCTCACGTTTGGACAGACTTTATATAAACCTGTTTCCAAATAAATGAAGAGGCTCCAACAGCAAAGAAACACATGAATATCTTCACAAAGGTGATCAAATAAACCATATTTCATAATCATTCTACTTCATTATTAAGAATAAAACAACACACTTATAAAACAACTTTTTATTAACCCAAAAAAAGAGAATTTACATACAATTAAATAAGGAACCACACTGATGAAACAGAGCAGGCAGTGTACTGGACCATTGCAGCTTTCATAGGAACACTTCAGCCTCGTCTCCATCCCCCCCGCCCTGAGCTCTGCTGGGGGTCGGCTTCAGACCAATCACAACAAGGCCAAATTCAGGACAGTGGAGACCAGACTTTTGACAAAAAACACATGAAGTTCTGGGTCAGAGTTTATGCACAAAAATGAAAAAGAACAACAACTGGCAGCTCCAAAAATAGAAGTATATTATATTACAATCTCTCTCTTCAAAACAGAATTAAATCAATATTGATATGTGTAAACTTTATATACATCTATATTCTATATCATATACATCTTCATTCTTTTAAAAGCAAAACATTAAAATAAAACCTTCATGTTTGATATGTACTTTTTGAATTCCATATTGAATTGAGTGGACCAAAAAGAGGAAATAAAATCATTCTAAATATTATTCAATTTACCCACTTTTATTTTCAGACTTTTGAAATCACTGTCAGTACTAATGTTTTGATCTCGTACCACTTGAATTAATTTGTCATTATAATTCAGCTAAAAGAAAACGCTTGATGCAAAGTACCGACGGCAGGAACCAGGACGTTCTACAGAACTATTGATTGATTTCAACTTATTGAGATGAGAATCTGCAGCGGAAACTTTGGGTCTGGCTGCAGGAAATGTATTAATCACAAACATGGGTAACAAATGATAGCAAATACGATAATATATATATATATATATATATATATATATATATATATATATATATATATATATATATATATATATATAATAAATACATATATTGCCTTTATAGTTTTTTTCATTGCAATTAAAGAAAAAGTTTAAATCAGTTTAAATTAAAAAAACAGAACAGATCAGTCCACAGAAAAAGAAGCATGCAGAGGTGTAAAAAGTACTGACATTTAACTTAAGTACAAGTAAAAGTACCCATCTAAAAATCGACTCAAGTAAAAGTAAAAAGTAGTTCATTTAAAATGTACTTTAAGTAAAAGTTATTTAGTTACTTCCAACAACTTGATGGGGGCCGCTCCTATACAGTGCAAAAAATGACAAGGGGCCATAAATCCAATCCAAAAACAGTTATTTTTAATTAAAGGAGAATCTTTACAAATATAAGTGCAATGACATTAAACATGTCAAACATTAAACATTTAACATGTCAACACAACATTTAAGAACTTTTGGGAGGACATGTCAAGACATGAATCACATGACAGCTAAAATAAAAAGTTAAAATGCCGCTGTCCCAATGTATATTTAAACTTTTGGTTAAACTTTGGTCCACCTTTAGAGCACTAGTCTACAAACTTCTTGCTGAGATGTGGCCACGGGTTTTCTTCATCTGCTTTAATCTCAACTGGCGGAAAGTTCGATGCTTCCGGTTGTTGGTCGTCCGCAATATCATCCTTCTCTAGCTCTCGTGACATCGACTCCATCATCCACTCTACCAGTTTTGTGCAAGTTCACACCTCTCATGAACTATTTCAAAGTTCAGGTCATTTCATAGTTTTAAGGTGGAAAGTTAGAATCAAAGACTTAACTTGTGTTTTAAAGAAAACTTTATCCATCACTTCCCCTTGCCTTAAACTGTACTTCATATGTATCAATTACTAAAATAAATGTTTTTTTATTGTTTTATTATTGCTAATTTTGCGTGTTTATTTATTCATACCCTGCAAACAAAAGGCTCAACAAATCAAAGTTTTGATACATTTATTTTGAAATGGTTTCTTTTATTTTGAAAAGGCACTTCCTGAATAATACGGAATAGATCGCTACTGGCAGGAGTGCCCCGGCACAACACTGTCTACCACTGCAGTGAGAATTGCCTTGCGCCTTGAACTATGTTTTTTTTTACTAAGTAACGGATGTAATTTCCAATGTAGCGAAGTACAATACTTCAGTTTATTTAAGTAAAAGATTTAACATTTAGGTTTAAAGATTTAGATTTAACATTTAGATTTAGATTTAACATTTAGATTTAACATTTAGATTTAACATTTAGATTTAAATTTAACATTTAGATTTAACATTTAGATTTAGATTTAGACTAAACATTTAGATTTCACATTTAGATATAGATTAAAATTTCACATTTAGATTTAGATTTAGCATTTAGATTTAACATTTAAGTATAACATTTGGATTTAATATATATATATATCTCTAAGTTGACAAATATTGTTGTAAATGTGCAAAAAAGTGACTCAAAAATTCACACCAGATTTTTAAACATGGTTTGAAGCTAAATGTGACAAAATGTTGCTGTTATTTTCAGCTTGAGCTACTCTACAAACGGCACCCCATAGATGAGAAACGGGACCTGTCCCATTTAAGACAACCTGGTCCATCAGTGCAAACATTCTCCAGACCTAAAGTAACGAAGAAGTAAAAACAATTTCTATCCAACGACAATCGCACTCGTTAAACCTTGAAGGATGTGAGATGTAAAAAATTTAGTTCGTGGGGCAAAGTGAGGACAAACGTAACCTTAGCAAGAAGGAAACTGAGATTATCTTCAGCAAAAGCTCTTTTTCTGTGTAAGTGGCTGGAGAAGCAACATATTTAGTGTCTGAGCCTTTCAACATTAGAGCTGCAGCTTCGGTTAATGCTGTGCGCTGACTGGGCCTTTGAATAAAAGGTTTCTGTGTTGGCTGCTAATGATGGAATGTCGTGGCTCCACTTAAAGCTGCTCTTTAAAAACCCATGCAAACAAGCCTCAGCGAGGTATATACTTTCACTTTGGTCTGAACACAGCGGGAAAGATGAAGCGAGCAGCGAAGCATAGACTCTAATATCAACAGTGTGTGACGGTTAATTGCAGTGTTTACTAGTTAGTTTTGACCTGTGAGCGACCCCTCATCACCTGCTGTGTGTGAAACAGTTGAGACCAATTCTAAAAGTTTATTCTTTCTCTTTTTCTTTTGCCTAAAGGTAAAATTGATAGAAATAGTAGAGGAATCTAATTAAATGCTCTCATGTCTCATGACCAATTAAATGTATCTTACATCACAACTGGGACCTGACCCTCAATTTGGAGGAAACTCTTGACCACCTCTAGTTCCTCTTTATTGAACAGTGTGAATGACCTCAGTATATCTGATGGTGCGGCTCCTAAAAGAAGAAGTCTTGTATATTGATTTGATGAGAGACCTACAACTAACATTCAGACTAAAATACCCTGACATTTGTTTTAACTAGAGGGAAGAGGAAACACTTGATGTAGATATAAATGGCGCCAGGTTTTAGTGTAGAAGTTATTCTGGGTTCTTTTCAGGCTGCTGAGAAAACTGAGAAACTTCTCTCCTCCTGGTCCCAGTGCTGCTCACACTGGAAGTGCTTGTGTGCTCACACATACGCTGGATCACACACTCTTAACACTGAACCATCCTAACACCTACACACACACGCACGCACACACACACCAGTTCATCCTGACGCCTCACTCCCTCTCTCTCCTGCTGTTAGAATCCTGCTCAAGTTTTCTTCGTCAATCTTCTCGACTTCAGGCTTCAACCACAGCGGGATGGTCTCAGGCTGCGGCCCTGAGAGGAGAGGCATCAGAGTGCGGCGGAGGAAACAACTCAGTCCTGGGAGCCGGCTGTGTGGTCACAGAGGAAGAGGAGGAGGTGGAGGAAGAGGAGGGTGGACCTCAGGGCCTGGCAGGGACCTCATCCACCTTAGATTCACCTGTAATGAGGAGATGGCAAAAATTAAGACATATTCACTGGACATTGTGTCAAATGGGCTCTTACATTATATACTGTAAATAGAGAAGCATGGTCTGTGTCCAAGAACAACAAACATGTTGTAAATTCTGAATCATCATCGAACATAAAAATATGTTTTATAGGGAAACAAAAGGAGAAGTTAGAGTATAAGAAAGAAGAGTTTAAAGAAAGAAGAGCACAGAAGCGGTGTCTTCTTTTTTGAGTCTGTAACTAAAGAGTTGTTCCGGGTTGAGTGACAGCGAGTGATTCGACCTGCCAGGTCAACGACTCACACAACCCACACCCGCCTCACTGCTCACATCCAACACAACACAGACAGTGAAACGTGTCCAGAGCAGGAGGCTGAGTCTCAGCCTGCTGCTGCAGCACAGTTGGCTTCCTTCACAATCCACTGCATTATGTTAAGAGAAAACACTGCAGAGCCTTGTAACTGTGAGCCGAGTCTCACATTTGCAGAATCAACCAAACAGAATAATTCATCGTTTCAGAGAGAATCGAGCAAAGCAGCGTTGGATATTAACAAGCCTGTCCACAGAGACGAGCGCCCAGCCGTGGGCGATCTGGCTACAACAAACTTCCAGTTCTTGCTGTAGACAGAACTGAACCAACACTTTACAGTGCAACACACTGAGCGTATAAAATGTTTGTATATCCAATACGTGTGTTTGTAAAATACATTATGAATGTCAAATATGATAGTGGACGTTAAGGAGACATTACAGGCCACAGAGAACGAGAGGATTTGGAAAGATTCAGTTTTAATGTCTAATCTATTCTGCCTTTTATGATTTATTTATCTAATAATCAACTTTCGTCTTTTGAGACGGTCGCTATCACATATGAACTGATTCCTGGGTCAAATCCTTTATTACTGCCATGATTTGTGCGAGGGACAAGACATGAACTAGACATGTGGCGCTAGATGAGAAAGCATGACAGCTTGACAACTGAGCAGTAATTCGTGATGGAAGATGAAAGAAGAGCCAAAAAGGGAAAGTGTTAGATCTGATTTGCATGTTATATTGTGATAGAGTGATTTTTTAAGTCAACAAAATAATGTGAAATGCAACAAACCAATAAAAGAATTATCACCCAACTGTGGCTTCTCTACCGAGTGTTAACACATCTCTCAGCTCATTCATTGGGTTTAATGCTCGGGAACTTTACTGTTTTGGTTTAGTTTCAAACCTCCTGTAGCAGTGTTCAGTGCAAAACGCTTGGATATACCAACTTTATGCTAAATGCCCAGAGCCAAACAACAGACAAAAAGGTACTGACTTGCTGGTATCTGACTGAGGATCTAGAATCTAAAGAAATGATTATTAAATCAAACATTGTTCTGACATTCCCCAAGTGGTCGGGAGAAATCGGTTCATTCAAGTTTTAGCCATTCATTCTTCATCAGATGACTTTTATAACAAATATCTTTTTTCTTGTTTACATGTGTTAATAAACACCTGTATGGTGTTTACACTGAATACACACACACTAGTTACTTCTCCTCTGGACGTTCCGTGAGCCTTGATAAAAGTTATCCTCCTAATGGCTGAAACTGCTCACTGAGCATTTCTGCCCTCCGGGTGAAAACATGCAGTAAAGACAGATGGATTCAAGATTCAAGATTTTTTTTTTTCAAATGCACAGAGATAACATGAAGCAGTCGCTGGCAATGAAATGCTTGAGTCACAGGCTCTCTTTTGGCAATGCTCAAGTAACTACAACCAAAAAAATAAAATAAAAATAGAAATTGTATAAAATAGAATAAAATAGAATAAAATAGAATAAAATAGAATATCAAAAATTTAAAAAAGAGAATAAAAAATATAAACATATATAAATATATATATTTACACATGCAGAGAAAAATAAAACAACAATAGTGCAATTTGTGCAGTGCAAATATGCAATAATGCCACGGTGCTGGCTTGGTGGAATTATTGTAGTTCACAGGTGTTTAAAAGTCTTATGGCCTGGGGGATGAAACTGTCTCTGAGCCTGGTGGTGCAGGCCCGGATGCTGCGGTACCGTCGGCCAGACGGCAGCAGGAGAAAATGTTTATGGATGGGGTGAAAGGGGTCTTTTATAATCCGGCTGCTCTTCTTCCTGCACTGCTGGCTGTAGAGGTCCTCCATGGATGGCAGCGCCGTCCTGGTAATGTGCTGGGCAGACTTCACCACCCTCTGTAAAGCCTTACGGTCGAGGGCGGTGCAGCTGCAGTACCAGGCGGTGATGCAGCCAGTCAGGATGCTCTCTATGGTGCACCTGTAGAAGTTACAAAAATCAATGTTTTTTAAGTCCTGGCCACTGTGGGATTTGAACTCGCCACCACTGTGTCACTGTACCTCAGCTCTAAAAACTACACCACCTGTAATGTTATGATGCAGATGAACAGATTTGTGCAAGGAATCCAATGGAGCAGCAGGTGAAGCAGGAACCGCCGACCAGAGCAGATCAATGTAAGAAAAGGGAGCACGGTATCTGAGGTCACTGGTTCAAATCCCAGCCGCTGAGCATTTGGGAGGCAGAAGAAGAGACTTATGTTTTCACCCCTGTACATTTGTTTGTTTGTTTGTTGTTCAGCATGATTACCTAAAAACTATAGAGCGGATTTCCACAAAACTTGCTTTGGGGATTTGGAAATTGACCAAGAAAACAGAAATTTTGGCGTGGATCTCGACAAGGGGGCGCGGGTCCAGCTATTTAAGTGAGGTCTATGCCCTCTACTGCGTTCCATCCCAGTAATCTATATGTTGGAGCTTCCAGTGGCAGGAGCTTTGATGTTTGATGTGACACGATGCACCATCAGGATCTTTGTTATATTAAAGCTCCTGGCTCAGCGCAGCCGGCAGCTCTGTGGCACGTGGGAGAAAAACAATCAGCAGGGATTTGGCTACGGACGCCAGGGAGATGCTGCCGCCTCCGAATCTGTGTGTCTGTGACTTTACATACGAGGCCTGTTAAACACCTTGTCAAGATATTTACACAAGTCTTTATCAAATATATGAATGTAGGAAAAAGGGTTTGGGGTTTTGTTTTCCTTTCATGTAACTGAAACACAGCAGAAAGTGCAGGATGGAAACTAACAATTGTTTTCACTATCAGGTGATCATTTAAGATTTAGATTTCCATTTCACTTCTGTCCTTTCACAATGATTTGACTTATTTTCCATTAAATTTTCTGTCTATTGACTAATTGATTAAACAATTATTTATACCAGCTTCAACAGCCACACTATAAAGCTGAAGTGCTACAACCTTGTAGACTATTAGACCACAGACTATATATATCTGTTCAATGTAGTATAATTCATCGGCTAATCAAGCAGGAGGCATGAGAGCAACATGCAACATTCTTAATAAGCAGGATCAAACCCCAGGACGTCTCATTTAGTACCGAAAAGAAGAAGCAGGCTCTTTAAGGTCTCTTCTTATACATATCTTTAATGATTTACGCCGATGGTCTATGATTACAAAACTTTGTAATTCAGGGTTTCCCCCAGAAAACTTGCTAAGCCTGGTGGTAGGGCTGCTAGAAGGCACCCGCGGGGGGGGGGGGGGGGGGGTTGTTGAGTCTTATACTCTAAACATGTTGCACTTTGTTTAATATGCACACCTAACTTTTTTATTTTGATAAGGGGTTAAATAGATACTTTGATATCTTTTTGAGTTGCACTGCTGACTTAACTTATAAGTCCTCTTTTTTATTTATTTTTATCACGTTGGAGTTGCTAGTTTAAACCTACAGTTTTGCACTTTAATATTTGAGCCTTTGTTTACATTTTGTTTTGTGCTGCATTATATGGTGACATACAGTTTGTTGTTATCAAAATAAAATTAACTGAATTGAAATGGTCAATTAGATTTTTTGGGAGGAAAATTAATCGTTTAGATTAATCGATAAAATAGTCGTCAGATTAATCGATAGAAAAATAGTCGTTAGTGGCAGCCCTACTTAATATTAAAAAAAATTCAAGTTTGCTGTGAACATAGCAGTCAGGCCTCTTATTTCAGAAACAATGAACCGTAACAGTTTGGTTACCAATAAAAGATAAGCGTACTACTTCTTTGCTTTCAGCCAGCTACTCAAACAGACAAGCAACAAAATAACAAACAAACAAAATACACAGGCAAGTGTCGGCCTACTTTGAAATAAATTAAACACAGAACTTTGTAGGGCTATTTGAGTCCTCCTCATATTTGTGGAAAATGTATGAAATAAGAAGTACCCTATTTTTAAATAAATAAAACCAAATAGCTGCAGCCTAATCGTGTAACGGACTAGGTTTATGTTTATGTTTGGTTTTGACTTATGTTCAGTAAAACACTGTGTTGAAGGAGCGTTCTGATGTCTGAGGATCAGTGAAGGCGACGTATGTTCAGTAAAACACTGTGTTAAAGGAGCATTCTGTTGTCCGAGGGTCAGTGAAGGCGTCTGGGTGGGACATGTGACTGTTTGGACCAATAGGATGGTTACTTGGGGATCGGGGCCATGTCTGTGATCGGGGCTCAATGAGGAACTGAAGTGTTGTTGATGTGCGCGAGTGACGGATTTTTTTTTTTTTTAAATAAAAAAAACCATGCAACGCTTAGCCTGGCGGGGGGGGGGGGGGGAGTAAGGCCCGCCAGGCCTATACAGCACTGGGGGAAACCCTGGTAATTGGTTGCACAATAGCTACCAAAATTAAGATAAAACTGCATTATATATACACATATTATGTATTTAGAACCAGTATCCATCACAACACATGAGGGTTATACAATTCCATGAAGTTAGTCTGGTTTTGCTCAGTCATGGGATCCGTGAGTTCTCCACACAGAGGAATTAGTGAGAGGAACAGAATGTTATTGAGCTGAGATGTGTGAATAATTATGTAAAGTGATCGGAGACACTCCCCCATAAACTGGGTCAACCTGTGAGCTTCTCTTTCTTAAAAAAAACTGACATGGTGATATTTTGCTCCCATTATATTGATGAACAGATTTAAAACATAACGGCATACTGTACATGTCCATGTCAACTTAAACCTGCAATAAGTTTCTGTTATTTGTTTTTGGCCACTGTGGGAAAGCAGAAACAATCTGAATCTATTTAACCAACTTCCCTAATTCAAGAGTTGGGGTTTATTTTTCACCTTTTTGGGACTTTGAGTTGTGATTCTGACCATGTGACAAATGTTTACTTGTTGGTAGCTTCTGCTTTTGGTCATCACCGACTCCGTGGGAAGTATTTATGACCGAAACGAATGGGGTTGAACCAAAACACTGAAGTAGCGTTTTCACAATGAGCTGAAACTCTCAGTTTAGAGGGATATGATTCAGGTGATGATTCTCAGTGCAACAGTAACATAATGCACCACTGACCTCAGTCCAAGTGTGTGTTGGTCATAAGTGCAACTGCTTTCTGCTGCCTCAGGAAGCCAATTTGCAAAAAACGCACTTGACCTTTTAAGAGCAAAATGCAACTGGGCCCAAGTGCATTTGCTTTTTAAAAACCAGCCTTAGAGGTGTCTGTGTTTTACCTGAAGGTGTGGGACATCTGGCCGGCTCAGCTTTACTGGGGGTCTTTGCAAAGGAAGATGCAGTGGGGGTGGAGGGCTTCTTAAACAGTTTGTCCTCCATGTTGGCTCTCTTGACGTAAACACACGACTTCCCCAGGAGCACAATACTGTTCAACACCTTAAGTGTAACCAACCTACGAAGGGAGAAGGCAGAGGTTATCAGGGTTGCATCTCTGACTGAAAGAATCTGCAGCAACTTTTGTTATAGTTGAATGTATTTTTGTGAGTGAATGGAGTGACAAGATTATAGTTGATGAATTTATGCATCTGGATCAAAAAATAATGACAAATGTAATTTAGTCACAACTTGATCTGGGCCACAGCTATAATGAATCTTCTCAACCATCTGGTTTCAGTCGCCACTGTCCATCTCCCACCACTGACACTAGTGTGTTGATGTGCACCATCCCTCTGTGTTTTGCTATAAGGCCCAGTCTTTGACACCGTGACGAGAAAGAGACGGACACATCGGGGGATGTAGACCACCGCTCGCTGCAATAGGATGTTTAGAGCTGCGAGTGTGTCAGCACAGCTGAATCTTTGCCACGGCGCAGCATTCTGGTCAAGCTATTTTTAACTTGGGGGGGGGGGGGGGAGGCCAGAGATGGCACTAGAGATGACAACATTGTATTCTTCACCCCGAGGGAAACTCTTCAATGGTACGAGCCCAATGGGATCTGGCAAATGAGAGTGAGCGAGGCCGTCAGCGGCTCAGCACGGGAGAACGTGAGGCCACAGCGTTGATGCTTATGTAACAGCGTGTGTCTGAATCTGACTGTGGGTTTATGACAGTCTGTGCATGTGTTAGTGTGCATCCAGACTGCTAGCATGTCTGTGTTTAGTGGTCTGTGTTATAGAAAGAGTGTCTGTGCATATTTGAGACTTTATAAATAAATAGAAAATCTTAACATTTAAATATTCCCTAGTACATGTCTGAATAAATACAATGTTCAGATGAAGATAAATGGAAATTAGACTTTGAGCTGAATTTCAATGGTCTGTAGTTCAATAAGGAAAGGGAGTGAATTACTACATATCTTATCACCATATTAATCTGCATGAACAACTTAGTCAAATCAGTTATAGTGTTTAAATCTTCTCTTGAGCTTCTCCTTTGGTACATTATTAAAATATATGCAGCATATACAAAATGAAAATGTCATGCAAGGTTACATCAAGAGCAGTAATATTAGGCTCAAGGGTTCGCTGTGTTCTGGATGCTGGGGCAGAGTAATGAAGAATCAAAATCCTGCTGCAACATTAGTGAAACAAAACCTAAGACTTACCCAAGATGAAAAAGGAAAACACACGTATATGACAGGGCTCCCTGCACCTTGACTGAAGTCATCACCACTCGGATAAGCTGTTAAAACATTACAAAGCAAAATGAATATCAAATTTAATATTTTTCTGGCTTATATTTATGTGCTAATGACTAATTATTCTGGTATTAATTCCTGAATAGCAACAGACAGCAGCCTGTCTTACCACAACAGCCAAAGGCAGAGGGGTGAGTTCCATCGTCCGAGCCACTGAGTCACTGTAGTCAGTACAAGCCTACACAGTGACACACAAGCACAGATAGCAGCACTCAACAAAACTTCATTGATTAGCTGCGTAGGCTCAGCGCTCTTTATGCAAATATAAGGATGTTGATATGAAGAAGAGGGGGTCACTTACATATATACATACTTATCAGCAACCACCATCATTTCAGCCCTGTGATAAATTCGTTATCCAAACTTTGGAGCTTCACGTTGACTATAATTTATGTGTTTATATAAATTTATCAGATGACAAAGCAAAAAATGTGAAAGTGTGAAAGAGTAAGCTCATTAATAGCAATCAGCTGAGAGCAGGTGCTTTATTTCTGCTGCAAAATCCAAACAAGGAAACGCAGTGTTGGGACATGGTTTTTGCGCAAAGCGCAGGCCTCTCTTCCGGCCTGTATGGGTAATCAAAACCTGAAGCACATGTTCTTTGTCTTGAAAAAGCCGCATGTGCTAGAGCGAACTCAATCTCCCAGAGTGCAACGTGTTCTCTTAGTCCTGAGAAGGTCAAATAACTCAAACTCCCAGGAGGCTACATGTCCCCTTTGTTTCAGCAACTTCACATAGAGGTGAAAAGTGCTCCAAGGATCAATTCCAATTGGTCAATCTGGCCCCAAATTCTCTCTCTTTCTCACTTCCCACTGAGGGCCGAAGGCTGCTCCTCTCTCTTCAACAACTCTTCAGGGGGGGGGGCTGCCGGCCTTTCCTCCTGCATCGGCGAGTGGAGAAACCGGATTTCTCCAGCTCAAATCTTCTCTACCCAACAACCGGAGGTCAGAGGTGCAGTCTTTCAGCTCACCTTCTCAAGGAAACCTTCTCAAATCAAGCTCTCCAACTCCCCGCAGCGACTCGAGGTCCTGCAGGTAACAAACTGAACTGCACAGCTCAACAGAACCGCGAAAGCAGAACCCTTACGACCAACCGGAGACGTCACACAGAGCCAGGACGAACTGGACTGCAACGTCTTTTCTTCCTTTCTGAGGACTGGTAACATACTGGGCTTAATAATCTTAATTAGACTAAGCAAGACTGTTTTATTTGATTCTGTGTGGTGTTTATAAGTTTGATTGATATATGTGGTGTTATTGTAGTTACAAGCTTAATCAAAGTTAATGTAAGCTAGGCTCTACAGAGACTCTGCCATTAGCTGATTAGCATTTTCTGAGACACCCCATATCTCTACACCTAATTAACTACATCCCCCGACCAGAAGGAGGAGGGGGGGGGGGGGGGGGGGGGTTTGCTATCTTAGGGGGTCAAACCACTATTTTGAAAGCAGGCTTATCAAGATGTGAACTGTGGCTAGCCACCATTTTGAAAGCACCCTAATTTCCATACACACCCACATACACACACACACACATAATTGTTGGTTAGTATTGTGTTTAGTAATTTGTGTTTTTATATTTTATTATGTTCATAATAAATGTTTTCTTTTCAAATTGTCCTTTCATTAATGTTGAATGAGTGAATTTTGCCAACCGTTACACTGTCAAGAACTCTATAAACCTTTACTGTTCATTATATCATCTGTAATAGTAAATATTAAGATTTCTAAGTGAACTAGATCTAAATGAGACTGATCTTAATCAATAAATTGGCTATCTTTTCCCTTCTGTGAAGGGTGGTGCCCCGCGAGAACTTAAATAAACTAAAGTTATGATTTAATATTTTAAATATTAATGTTTTATATTTTATTTTGATAACCAAATTTATTGAACGCCTAAAGGCACACCAGCTAATGGTATTACTCCTAACCATTATTGAACAACAGCAGTTACCATGGAACATGAGTAAACTACTGGGGACTTGTGACACGAATCCCTCGTTAGCAACACAGAGCTGTAGCTCAGCTGCTGCTTGTACGTCAGTGTTGTGATTTCAGCTGACAGGCCACGTCTGTCATCTACTGTGTTTCTGGCTTTGAGCCTGTCAGGAGGAGCTGATTGTTTTCAGAGAGCTGTCAAACACAAACGGCGAGCTCTCGTCCCTCGCTCCACTCTGTCTCCCTCACTGAGGTGTGTGGGAGGTTGTGCAGAGGGTCGTCTGAAACTTCAGGAAAGTAGCTGCTTAACAGACTATTCTTTTCGAGCACCAACCATTGTGCTGGGATTTAAAACTATGCCAAACACACCTGGGGTAACTTACTGGAATAACTATTCAAAAAATCTATGCAAGTCTAGTTTGAAGGAAAACACCTGATTACCTGGGTTCCATGAGAATTGTTCCATGTTCCTGAGACAGACGATGAGCAGGAGAACGTAGCTGGTGAACCGCCCTTTGATGTCTGCAGGATAAAATAAATCACATTCAAAATGACAATCTTTCAACTGTAAAAAAATCAGGCAAGAAAATGTTATTAGTACCAACTGCATCTTCACTTAAGACACTTTCCATTCTCATCAGGGTTTCTGCAGGGTTCACGTATGAACCAAAAGACACAGTACATTTTAGAATTATATTTCCACATCTGAGTTTTCAGTACTTTCTGGATGTGTATAACGACGATTTCCTACAATATAATTAAATAATTTGATGCAACCTGTTCCTGGACTTTTTCTTTTTCTATATCTGCAGATGACTTGAAATACTTGAACCGATCTTGTTTGTAAGTTTAATAATTTCTGGATGTTTTCTACTATTTTAATTAGCATTTAATTAGTTCTATGTTACTGCTGCTTTTTGTGCAGTTTATGTTTAAATACATTGTGGGAAGCTTTTTCATTTACCTTGTGTACAAAAGAGCTACAAAAATAAAACTCCTTGCTAAAGCTGTATAGGTGTCAAAACAGGTGATGGAACGTTTAAATTTGGCAGATGTGTCGGGTTCAGAAAACATGCAATGAAATAAATGGAAATTATAGTCTGTTACTAGTCAGTGCTGCACAATATAAGCAGTAATCTATGGAAATATAATAGGCACAGCTGTATATGTTTTGCAAAGCATTATCGCATTAGTAATAAAACTCTAGTTATGACTTCAACAAACAGGCAACGATCAGAGGAAACAGGGAAAATGGCAGATGATTAAGCTCATTGTCTTCTGATGTCATTAGAATACAATTAGTGTGACTGAGATAAAACGATGCTGCCTGTGGGGATGTAAGAGGAAACACACAATACATCTGCTTCTCCAGCAATGGCTTCTCTCTTCTTTCAAAGCAGAACAGATTCAGAACAGCTTCCTGTGTAAGGATGAGGAATTAAGCCTGAAACTGTTTCATATATAAGCACAGCGGCCAACGGATCTTAAGAAGAAGAGGATCAGAATGTACTGAACAAATGCACTTGTTTGTAGGACACATTTTTCAGAGGAATTTTTCCCTTATTATCCCGGAGTGAGCCTCTCAAGTCTCTGTGAATATCTAATTCTATGGAGGCTGAGAACATCACAACAACATGGGGGGGAAATAAAACATGACAAATGTTGTTCAATTACATTTTAAGAATGATTTTCTGTGTCTTACCACTGTTGGACATTTGGAATAAGTTGTTCTTTTCAAATTTGTTGAACACACTTCCTTGGATCTCCAAGAACTGTGCATGAGAGGGAACAGAAACACAAAGAAAGATTTGTTAATGGAAGAATTCACCAAATGGGAAATAACGTTGCAGCTACGTTTCATCACCAATGTGGCAAGTTTAATTTTTCTGGAACACATATGCTGACAAATAACTTATGCGTGTATAATTGTGTAAACTGTGCACTGACGTTGAAGGACATCATGATGATGAGCAGGGACTTGTTGTGGGAGTTGAAGGCGACGTTGAGGGTGGAGGCTTGGACCATGATGAGGATGGAATGGAGGACTGAGAGGCCGACACTCAGGAAAGAAACTCATTTGAAAGGCAATTTAACACTGAATACAACTCCATTAAAACCTATCACGAGGGATGGAACCTAACAGTTTGACTGACAACCTCCTAAACAAAACTACAAGCACACTGAAAACACAACCTCCTGCTCATCCACTCACCTAAATCTGTATAAAGTATAGTATGAAAACCTAATTTCAAAGTATTTAATCGTCCTAATTGTGGGATGAGACAAGCAGATAGATCTTCAGTGCACTGAACCTGACTAAGGCTCTGCAGTTCATCAACCTAGTTCCAGACCTGAGCAAAAAATAATCCATTTCATCCCTTTTAGCTCCAGTGTTTGGGTCTAGCCGAAAGATAATCAAAGCAAAGCTGATTCTCGTTTCTGTTGCACTTCCTCTAAAAGACCTTATTTATCTTCTCTGCTGGTCATAAAGATCTCACAAAGAAATATGAGCATGACACGAGGCTGCACTTGTACATCATCTGTTAAAAGCAGAACCTACTCTACTAGAAACCTTCAATTATTGCAATATAAGGATTTAAAACCTGCTGTTATGCTGCTGTTGATTTGAGCCAGAAGGATACAGACGTAGAAGACGGCCATGAGGAAGTGAAAGATGACTTTTTTACTGTCTCTTTTCCGTTCTTTGGGTTCTGTGGCCGTCCAGTAGAGAGCGTCCAGGATATCTTGACCAAAAGAGGAGAAGAGCCGATCTGCCACCTGACAGACAAAGGCACAAACACAACCATCGTGTAAACAACAGATACATAACATGGAAATATATAAATAGGTATCTTTTACACTGTGAGGAATAAAATGTATAAATTGTGAAGTACCTCCAACATGTTGTAGATGATGTAGAGTTTGATGACCGACCGTTCTTGGAACAGGTGGTAAATTATGGAGTAGTCGACGTAGTGCATCATGCAGACGCACAGCACCATGATCAGGCCCTTCAACAGGTCACACACCTGCGCTGGCTGCAATAGCCGGGACCCACTGACCACGCACACAAACACACAAAACGTCAAATTGTGGTAGAAACACGTAGAGTTTTAATACATTTCTTGGATTTGACATCAGACTCACATGCCAACATTCACTGTGCAGTATGTCCACATGTAACATGCACAGTCTGGTATAATGTGTGTATATGATCAGAAACACACACATTTTGACAAAGCAGCAGTGTGGAACGATTGCATATACACACATACTTTGTAATGTAGTTCCATAACACCTCTGGTAAATTTGCCCAAGAAGCCAAATGAAGACGGATTGGACCCCTGGTTTAAAAACGCACTACCAGACCAGTGCGACTGTTTACTGCTCATTATAAAGTCTCTGAATGATCTCTGTAAATTATCCCACATGAGGAAACAGGATTTCAACACATACAGAGGTGAATAATTCATTTCTTTTCAAAATGAGACGACCGACATGAAGAGAAAGGAAACAAATAGAGAAACACACCAAAAGAAAACAAGATATGAAACATTAAAGCTAGAGTCTCAGTTATTCGAAAAAGTCATCTCATTCCAGAGATAGATCTCTTTTTAATAAGTTTCTGTTGTTGGTCAAAGCTTGAGCTCAGATAAGATGAAATCGTTGTCGTTCTTATCAACACAACAGGCCGCAACAACATTTCATATCTGTTTGAGATGCTGTCTTCATGGAAGAATATATATTTTAACCAAAATAAAATTGAAATGCTACAAACGGTGTTCGACAATTCTACTTGGAAGGAATCACACAGGATGTAACGTGCTTCAAACATGTGCCGCTTTTGCAATTAATGGCAGCGGCAGCTTGAGAGCATGTTAAGCGCAGGGCTGACAAATCCATAGGACCGGTTATTTAAAATTTGTGACAGGGATAACCGGGAAGAGCCGGAGAGCTTAATTCCAACACATCCTGCATATTTTCCATGTCAGCTGCGTGTCTGTGCGTCTGCAAACACCACGAAGCACGGCAGTAAAAACTCGTTTCAACAACTCACCACACGGGCTGTTTTATTATTATAATAAAGAAAAGGTTCCCTCGGATTCTTACCTGCTGATATGAATGTTACACCACGATAAAGCCTAATTACAATGGTTTTATTCTACCAAAAGACAACAAATACTTTAATTGCCATCAATAACAGATGTCTACGTCATTATTACCAAAGTTTAACACAATTTCAAAAGTACGACTCCACAATTTTCTACTACATCACAAATAAGTGGTGCACAAAACGTGGCAGCACAGCAATGAGCTGATCTAAAAGCCATCATTACCTTCGTTACTTTTAGCTGCTGTTGATTAACAATGGAGCTCCTTCTCAGCCTTAACATGAGACAGGTAGAAAATAAACCATGCTCCACATGTGAGGAGGGGGGAGTGGTAGGTGTAGATGTGTGAACTATTTTAAGAAGCGACTTCAAGCAGAGTTAAGAAAAATGTGTAAATTAGCTGAATCAATCTCAGTGTCTTCTGAATCAACCGAGCTGTGAGAACAGGAGGAGCTGAACATCTGGGGCTTTGTCTCAAGAAGAAAAGACAATGATTGCACCAGAGATATGTTGCCTTGAGTACAGAATTGCACACTTGATTCATTAAGGACTCATAGCCCTTAATGGATTCTCTTATTTCTAAGATACTTATGACAAAAGAAAAGATACAGATAAAATACAAGAATAGACTGAAAAGTAATTTAAGGAAGAGGCTTCAGTGATAGTAATGGTTTTATGGTTGGTTTCCCTGAGGCTACAGCTCCATCTAGTGTCCATCAATCACGTAAAGAGGTGGTGGTCCAATAAAACCTCAGTCCTATACATGATCTACTTCTTAATCTTTCTCCATGTGATTTTAAGATATATATTAAGTATTTTTATGTATGTTGTGCATCTTGAAAGCAATTCTACTTGTTCAAGGCATCTCAGGACAAAAATACCAGGTTCATATCTTAAATTTCTTGTTTTGTTTGGCCTAAAATATAAAGTTAATCATTTTATAATGAAATAAAACAGTAAAATTTGAATTCTTTGTTTCCGCTTTAATGGACTATATCACAGTTACGATTGTTGTTCAGATGTTAAAGGGGCTTAAATAGAGAAACCTCATCATGTTGCATCTGATTCCGAACACGGTTCTCCGCTGAGACAAATGTGCTGCAGCCGGCTACATTATGCCAGTGCAGTCATCTCTGTGCTGCATTTCAAGTAGCTGTAACTATGTGCGTTTTATACTGTATTAGCCTGAAACGTGGGATTAAAGCTCAGGACCAGAGAAAGAAGAGAAAGCTTAATTTCTGATTCAAAACCGAGTTAGAGAAGCCGTCTGGTGAGCAGGAAACAGCCAATTTGCTTCTGTCGAGAAGCTGCGGATTTAAGTTCTCTCTTAAAAACTGCTGCAGAGGGATGCGCTTAAACAAAGCAAACTCTAAACTGCTCCAGAGAAGCTGCTCGTTGACCAGAAGATGAGGATCTGATTCGGCGGGCGAACTTCCAGTTTGAGCATGAGCAGCCGTACCAAACACACACAGCACAGTGATGGGAACCAGCATGCACTGTCAGCAAAACCTCCCTTGCCAGCTCCAAAAAAACAACAACAAAAAAACAGGTCTTTTGAGGAATCAAGATGGCGGCTTTGCCTTGGGAGAATGGGACATGATGTGCGATGTCAAGCTGTACATGAACAGACACAATGGAGATGAAGAGAGGCCGGTGAATACATGTGAAGGACAGGTCTGAT
Source organism: Limanda limanda (assembly GCF_963576545.1). Lineage (NCBI taxonomy): Eukaryota > Metazoa > Chordata > Actinopteri > Pleuronectiformes > Pleuronectidae > Limanda > Limanda limanda. Next base: position 24,367,880 of record NC_083645.1, on the reverse strand, counting down.
AATCGTGAAGCCACGACAGGCTGGTGGGAGCCTACCTGCTTCTTCTGCAGTAGGGGCATGTACGTGCCCTGCAGGGGGGAGAGGCTGTGCCCATCACTATTTAAGTTAAATATTATTTGTTTTTTTCCTTGTGAGTTTAAAGTAAAAACTGCTAAAAGTGTACAATTAAACATACATATAACAAAGCACCTGAACAACAAGTGTGCTTTCACATAGACAACAACATAATCCTGGTAAGAGACAATTCATTAATAAGCCAAGCCTGATTATTCAATACACAAAAAATCACAAGGACACACATACACACACAATGTCTTGGGGCTATTTCTACCCTGAATGGAGGAGCAATATACTTGTAAACATGTAAAACTTGAATAATAAGACTGGATATTCAAAACCTTTACTAATGGGGGTTTTCTTTTAATTGAATAAATGCCCACACCATGAGTGACCTTTTCATGCAGGGTTTAGCTCAATATCATTTCAAAAGTATGAGAAGAGAAAGAAGTGTTGCAGTTCTAACAAAAGTCAAACAATACAAAATGATCTGACCACACACGCCAAAGTAAGCAGGCATGTATTTGAGCGTGTGAATTCCGCCTGTATTGTTTATGCTAACTTGCACAACTCATTTCGGCGACCACAATCAATCCAACCCAATTGTGTGTGACATTGTGGAGTTTGTGTTACATCAAAGTTAGTTATATACCAAATGAATATTCCCACTTCCTCTCAAATTGACATATGATCCTTTTCTCTTTACAGGTCAAGGTTGAGCCACTGAATTCTGTACCAAGCAAACAAGGTCACATTCATCACTTCTCTTGTCTCGACTTTGTGCCCTGACCACAACATCTCCTACTTGCCAAACAGAAATGCATTTGCATAAGGCAGCATTTCAAAAGGTGATTATGCAGACAGTATTTTCAGTGCATGTTTGATTCTTATGGGTGTGAATGCAGGCGAAGTGTGAGTAGTACGTGAAGAGGCTCTGACCTGAAGCCGCAGCATGGCAGGGTGAGGAGGCGAAGCAGGGCCAGCAGCACCCTGATGGGCAGCAGCGTGAAGACGTACACGAAGGCGTCCACACACAGGAAGAAGCCAAAGGTCATCAGCTGGAAAAAAGTTGCACAGCAACAACTCAGAGTCAAACAAGGTCTCGAAACCTCCAAGTTACACAACTGTCATCGGCAGAAAAGTGGACATCACTCGACTTGAAGGATAAAACAAGTCTTTCAGTATTTAACAAGGACGAGACCTGTATTAAAAAACTGCAAGAGCATCAGCTGGAGAGACGCTTAAACGTTCCATCACTTCCAAACACTTTTAATACATTTAATCTATAGGAGGGATAATACTCCCCTTGTTTTCTTCATCCTTCTCATTAATGGTAAAAACAGCTCCACCACTAGGGCCCTATGAAATCCATTTTGTTTTTTTCCAAATTCCGTTGTTTTTTTCCAAATTCCGTTTTTTCCGTTTTCATGAATTCCGTTTTTACACTTTAAGCTATTTAAATCATCAGAACGAGTGTCAAATAAGTGCGAACGAATACATTTATTAAAACATCACAACATTGCACTGTTTTCAGTGCTTCAAATAAGAACATTACATAAATAATAAAGTGCTTATAAACTTTTCACAGTGTCCTTAAAGTGTAAAAAATGCATAACTGAGGACTTGAGGACCCTTTTTGTAACAATAAAAAGTGCTTATAACCTGTCCTTCATTTTAACAAATCATAACTGTGAATAAAAACATTTAGTCAAAGCATCTGTCCAGGAAAACAACATCCAGCAGAAAGTACTGGTTTTCAACACCTGCAATGAAAGATAACATAAAGAAAACTACTTATTTAAACCAAAATGTATATTCTACTCAACTTATTTGAACCTAAAATAATATTCTGACAAAATAAGTGTTTATTTAAAGCAAAGCAAATACTGCAAAATACAGCTGCAGACATTATGAATTGCTATTATTTCAACAGAAGAGGTCGTCCTTATCATATTTTACATGGGGACAATTAACATAGCTGAGTACAAAAACAACGCTATAGTGGCGAAGTCACGCCCCTTCCGGTAGAGCCCATGGGACCTTCTCTACAGCCTCTACAGCCTTTAACTGAACAATTGCACAATAAACGGTCAAACTCTTGACATGAAAAATTATAATTTAAATCCATGGCATATAAAGACTGGGACCAGAAAATAATTACTTTCTCTCCATTGAAACCCATTCATATTTTTCGATCTCATAGGTCCCATGGGCTCTACCGGAAGGGACGTGACTTCGCCACTATTGCAACAATATATTAACAGGCTGCTAAGTTAACTCACCAATGACGATGTTTAGGACGCTACAATCCCGTGCATCCGTTGTTTCATCCACAACCACAGCGAACTTCTTCCCCCTGATCTGTTTTAAAACGGCAGTCATGTGTTGATCAAACACTCGAGGCAGGTGAGTCTGGCGGAGGCTGCTGGCATTTTGGGGGAGCGCTCCTCCGTGTTTACAGTGTTTGACTAGAAACGGGCGTAACTTTTTTAGCTTCTCAAGGGGGATGTCAGATGCGGCGCACACAGCCACAAAGTCCTCAATAAACTCCACTCTTGAATCTGCTGAGCTGATTGTAGACGTAATTGTGGTTTGTAGGGCCGTGCCCTGGCTAAGGCTTTCACTGTTTTTTAGATGGATTTTTGACTTCAAGTGGTCATCGCATGTATCTTTTCTTTTCCAATCAATAGTATGTTGGCATACTCGGCAAAACAGCAAAAGCTTTTTGGAAGTTTTAGGCATTTCCGCGGTCAGCCGCGGGCGCTTCAACTTCTTGTTAGGAGCGGGGGCGGGACCTATTGTTTGCATCCCCGCTAACTAGGCTGGAGTGGTGGACCGGGTGTTTTTAGCATTGTTTTGGGAGTGACTGCTAAACATTCAGTGAGGTTAATGTCACCTGTATTGTTTCCCTTTCTCTCGAAACTGAATTTCACCAAAATAATGGCGAATTCCGCTGCATTCCGTGTTAACAGTAGATTCCGTTTTTATTGTCCGATTCCGTGATTCCGTCCGCGTTTTCGTTATCGCGGAAATCATAGGGCCCTACACCACCACTTGACACTAGATAATCAAAGACCTAAACCCAGTAACTTCACACACACATACCTTCACTGTCTTCCAAAGTCTAAGAGTCATTGCCTCGACATCTTTAAAGGGAATACTCCACCATGGTCCTCATTAAATAAACAATTAATCAACAGACTATAAAAGGAATATCAATATTGTATCTTTGATAGATTGTTGTGGCCTGTAAACATCTTGTCTGTGCTGACGGACATTGCACAGATGCAGAGAGCTGAAGATAGAAGGGGTCAGCTGAGGTCGGGGGGTGTGTGTAATGTACGCTACCTTCTCCAGTTCCTTGGGAATACGCATGCATGTGTAAACTCTCTCTCTGCGCTCCGTGTACTTTGCCTCATTGTGCTCCAGGAAGTATCCTCTGGTGAGCTCTGTGCTGATGAAACGTGTCAACGACGGATCTGGAACAACACAAGAGCAACGGCGTTAGCACAAGGGCCATTGTGTGCAACAATTACAAACCGCGGCTATCGACACAATGACGTGAACGTCATTTTGACAGTTGTTTTTAGCTCAGTGGGATTCAGCGCATCAAGACAACATCTTGTCAAACAGGACTATGATAAATCAAGATCTTTGTCACGTAACAAGGTTTTTCTCATGTCAAACAAAACCATATGTATGGAGGAAACATAAAAAACATGTTCTGTTATGCTGCTATGGCTGAAAACTTCTATAACAAAGCAGCATTGTCTGTTGCCCTCTATCATTAAATTCAGATCATAGGGATCATTGGATTAATGAGGATTAAAACAGAACAACAGATTCAATTATTAAAAGATAAAATTACTATATTAATCTACAACAATTGTAGAGTGTAGTACAATGCATATGTAGGTTTTAGATTGTAGGTCGGATAGAATATAATTATTTGAAGACACCTTGGGCTCTCATTTAAGGAAATAATCATCTGTAAGGAAATACGCAGTTAATTAATCACAGCCATAAACTGAATGAGTTTTGGGAAACATGTTGTTGGTTTTGTTGAATCGTCTCAGTGTGAGTTTTACATCAAATGGCGCCTCACAGACTTTTAATCCTTTCCACTTGACTTCATCCTGTGAGAACCTGTCGTGCTCCATTAACCCGAACACCAGGATGAGCTCACTGTGCTTTTACACAGGCTTTAAAACTTTAAAGAAATAAATCACGTGAAATTCATCAAGATAATTGTTTATAATGACATACGGATTGTTTGGTCCTATCTCACAGTTTCAAGTAAATACAGCGCACAAAGACATATCTGCATACAAACTTTCCTTGTGCAAATGGTGCACAAAAAGTGCACGGTCAGATGAGAATCACGGGAGAGTGCAGGACACAAAACAGATGATTGTACTTTTCCTTTACAGTCAATTAAGAGTGTAAGCGTGTATAAATACGGTGGAGAGAGTTGTCGACCTACATATGTGTGTGTCAAATACAAATGTACAAACACATGCAATCTGTCATGGATTATAAAAACATGACTTCTTACATTATAGTGCAAACAAATAACTTAGATTAGAAAATGAAAAACCATGTTTCCCTTTCCTGTAACGCAACTGAAGTCTCTGATCATCATTTATACACAGAACTTGTCAGAAATGTACATTTTAACACAATAATACAACTTTTAAATCATCAGAACTTCGTCAGTGTGACAGGAGATACACAACAAACACAGAGTTGAAGGAGCTGGAGTGAGGGAATCGGACCTGGACGTGGGGTTTTAAGGTGTGTGTTCTTCATTCTGAGTGATTTGAACAACATGTCTGCCTGTAAACAACAACAGCTGTTTACATCCAGTGTTTATTACGCAGAACATTCTCCTCGGCGTTAAAAACCCGGAAGTTCGCGCAGAGTTAACGTGATAAATCGCGCTAGTTCTCTGTGTTTATCAGGAGCCATGGCCGCGGAGTCACGTCGCTTACCTGCAGACATGTCGCGTTTCTCCCTCGTCACAGCGCTAATTAGTGATGGGTCCTCCCGTGTCGAGGCTTCGAAGCGTGTGTCGAGTAATCCAGGAAGATTTTTGTCAAGCGCGTATCGAGGCTTGTGTTGATGACATATGTGATGGAAAATGTGTGGAAAAATAAAGTGAGTTCTGAGTTTAATCTCAGAATTCTGACTTTAATCTCAGAATTCTGACTTTAATCTCAGAATTCTGAGTTTAAACTCAGAACTCACTTGTTTTTTCCAGAGTGGCCAAAAAAAAAAAAGCCTTGGGTAAAAAAAAAAAAAAAAAAAAAGTTCGAAAAACAGGATTTTTCCTGTTTTCCGAACTTTTTTTTTTCCCGCTGTTTTTTGAACTTTTTTATTTTCTGATTTTACAAAATAAAAATCCTGTTTTTCGAACTTTTTTATTTTCTGTTTTTACGAGATAAAAATCCTGTTTTTCTGAGTTAAGTTTTCTCCGAAAAAGACGTTCCCTTAATCCTGCCTGAAGCTCTCACATGCATGGAGTATGGTTGCTGCTACATCAGCCTGACCCTGCAACAGACTTATGTAGCCGAGCGGTTTGTTCTATGATACTGTTTATTTTTCTTCACACTTTTCTCTATCGATAGAACCCCTTTCCGTTAGAACCCCTTTCAAAACAAGAGTCCCAACCACCAACCTGCTTATAACAGGAACTACACATCAATCTTCTATAATAAAGCCACTAATGGGACAAAAATAAAAACTATCCTCTACCTATCTGTAGCGTATCCCCCGAAAGATGGTAGAGACTTTCAACTGATGTTTTCAGGTTAATTTGACGCTACGTCTATGGACGCTATCGAAGCTATACGTCACTTTCAAAATAAAATCATGGAAAAAATTTGAGCGAAAAAAAAGGATTTCTATCTCGGAAAAAAAGTTCGAAAAACCGGAATTTAATCTCGGAAAAACAGGGGGGGAAAAAAAGTTAAATTAAGAAAAATCCTGTTTTTCGAACCTTTTAATTTTTTACCCAGAGCTTTTTTTTTTTTTTTCAAGTGAATGCAATAAGCTTCCGTAAAAGTGGTGTGTGTGTGTGTGTGTGTGTGTGTGTAGAGTCATCTGGGTTTTTATATAATCTGACGGGGAATCGTCCGGATTTAAGCGGAACCCAGTGGATGTGGATGATGTGTTATTCTCACAGATTAACAAAACAGGACCAGCTCTGCACACAGTGTTTTGTTCCAACACAATCACAGGTGTTTATTCCCAGTTGCACCCCCCCTCAGGGACTCCATGTACCTGGATGAGGAGTCTCTTACCTTGTGGGAACGCGTTGGGCTGCACCGCGCACAGGAACGTGTGCACCATGTGGAACAGGATCCCGATCGGACCCGGCTCGTAGTGGGCCAGAGTCTCGTAGAGTCCCGCGGGCACGTAACCGAAATCCAACTTTCCCGGGGGGGGGGGGCAGTCTCCGGGGCTCCGTCTCCTGCTGGAGTTCAGCGGCCGCCAGGAGCATCATCCCGGGCAGGAGGAGCAGGAGGAGGATCCCGGTCCTCCACATCGTGTCCAAGAGACAGAAAACCAACCCGGGAGATCTGTCTTCAAACTGGGGTCAGAGGAAGAGGAGGGAGACCTGATGAAGAGGAGGGAGACCTGGGAGCTTCTCGCCAGGTTCCCAGTGAAGAAGAGGAGGAAAGTGTCCCGGTGGATGAAGGACCGCAGCTTCTCAAGTTCTGCTGCCCGCGGAGAGGCTCTGTCTGCGGCTGTGTCTGCGCATCGTCCCCCCCCTGCAGATCTCAGGCTCCTCCGATCTGCTTCCCCCCCCCACACACAGTCTCCGGTCTCCAGTCCCACCGAGATGAGCGTGTCTGTCTCTGCTGCTCCGGCATCCGTGCGTCACTGGAGAGGGCGGGGGAGTGGGGGGGGAGGACCGGTCCGGAGGGAAGGGCGCCTCCTGCTGGGAGAGAGAGGAGGACTGGGACCAGAGGACGAGAACTGCTGCTACTTTTTTTTTTTTTAATGGATGAACACAAACATTTATCAGCTGAGATAAATTAATTAATTAATAATTTATAAATAAATATATACATATACTGAGAGGATTCTCTGGGGAATAGGCAGCGGTGGAATTGAAGTATAAGTACATTTACTCATCTGCTGTACTTCATTAGGCTTCAATTTAAAGGAACCTGGTTATTAAATAAATATTAAAATGGTGCAGAATCTACAACTATTAGTCCATGATTTGGGATTTACTCAAGTAGAAAGTGTGATGGAAAATCCACTTAAACATCCAAATTAAAACTCAGTACTTCCATTGGATGTAATACTAGTGTTATATTAATTACAGTGGTGGATGAGGTACTCAAACATTACGTAAAAGTACAAATAAATAAAAATAGACAAAATGTACTGATGTAAAAGTACCACATTAACCTACTTGTAACAAATATTTACTTTATTACTACCAATTTATTACTTACTTAAATATACATTGAGTTTTAAAAGTAAACATATACCTGCTGAGTGAAGCCTACTGCCTAATCAATCAATCAATCAAGTTTTATTTGTATAGCCCACATTCACAAATAACAATTAGTTTCATAGGGCTTTAACATTGTGTGACATCCTCAATATAACACCCTCTAATGCAATGGTATATTTATTACACCATTAAATCCATATTTTACCACCATAACACAGACTCTGTCATATTAATGAAGAATGCAGCAGATGATGTGAGTGAAAACATTAAAACTACACGTATTTGCTGATACCTGTAAAGGAGTAAAAGAGAAAAGTACTTGAAAAGTAAATCTACTTCGGTACAGATACATAATAAATGTACTTTATTACACCCCACTATTGATTTTTTGATAAATGTGACACTGATACTATGTAGTTAAAGTTTGTTCAAGCTGTTTATCTACAGTATTCTGTGGTGAATCAAGCTTTTCAGAACCATTTCCCCTCAAACAAACTTTCCATGTCTCCTTTCAAACAGGTGCTCTCTGTCTCCCCGACCTTTGACCTCTCCCCCCTCCCATAGGGCAGACACAGGATACCTGAGCGGAGCCCAGAGGTGCATCCTGATTGGTGGAGCAGCGTCAGGTGGACCTTTTGCCTGTCTCTCGGCACAATAACATCCTTGTCCTCTCCCCCGGTGCAGATGGGGCCCCGGGTTCTTGGATACAAGGGGCCCTCCTGTTTGGGGAAACTTTGGTCAGTGGCTCTGAGCACCGACCCTCACTGATCACACTCATTAGACCTGCACAGGGGCAGATGGGACCTTCAGCTGAGAAGAAGCTGTTCATGCACCGGAGGAAGAAGTAATGTCACTGCTGAGGACTGACTTTGTTGGTCGAGCCAAAAGAAAACGATTTTTAGAGATTAAGTTTAGCTTAAAGGAAACCTGATTAAAGTAAAGGCATTTAAACAGATTTAACGGTTGAGTTTAAAGCCTTTAATTCATCTTTTGTACTTGAACTCATTTTGTGTTTACACCTGTATCAGAAGTAGCATCACATCATCTCAACCCTGTGACTTATAACAGTCTCTCCAAGTTCCACTGTGCCTGTGGTCCGGTCTGGAGACGACTTCCCGGTCACTGAGACACATCTGAAGCTCGTCTCCGTCCTCTGCACTTTAAGGAGATTAGCTCTCTAAGAATGTCTGCAGCAGATTTACTCTACCTGACCTGAGCTCCTGCACAGATACAGGAGCAGCAGCTCTGCCTCAGGACAGGTGAAGACATCCGGGGGCTGAACACGTCGGCTTACAGGCGGCGAGGAGCTGTAATCCTGTATTTCACATACACATTCATGTAGTTTAACAATAGTCAAACTCAAGGTGCACTCACAAGCTTTGTCCAGAGCTTTTGGCCGAATGACAGCATGTGAAACAGATACGATTACTTCACTGCAGATCTGTTTCAACCATAACAGGCCTGTAGATATAAGACATGCACATTTCATGTTTATCACATGTGCATTCTCAGATATTTCAGACATATGTAAACAATACATGCTTCACATTTTGTGTTTAGTTTATTCAACATATTAACTACAACAACACTGCAGTAAATCTTCATTTCATCCCAAGTGGTACTGTTCAGTTTAACAAGTGCTTTGTTGTTTTGTCCTCCCACACCATCATCAGTGAGTGATGCTACAAAACACTTCTGTCTAATGTGAGACTGTTAAACAGCAGCACAATATTCATCCTTCAAAATGACCATGAGCTTTAATAAGCACCTCTTCTCAAACAGTTTAATATTTACCGCAGCACCGGTTGTGTCAGACTGAATTAGATTTCACAGAGTGAAGCGGCTCAACTGGGACTGAGTGTTTCACATCTGTATTTTGAAGCCACAGGAAATGCCGAAATGAGTTAAAGCATCTGTAGGTAGAGGATCCAGATAATTCACAAGTTACTCACCCCAGAAACTGTGTGAGGAGGAAGTAAAAGACACTGACACTGAGGCAGAGGGAAACTTGAGGTGCAGCATCACATCCTCATGACCTCACGTTTGGACAGACTTTATATAAACCTGTTTCCAAATAAATGAAGAGGCTCCAACAGCAAAGAAAAACATGAATATCTTCACAAAGGTGATCAAATAAACCATATTTCATAATCATTCTACTTCATTATTTAGAATAAAACAACACACTTATAAAACAACTTTTTATTAACCCAAAAAAAGAGAATTTACATACAATTAAATAAGGAACCACACTGAGGAAACAGAGCAGGCAGTATACTGGAACATCGCAGCTTTCATAAGAACACTTCAGCCTCGTCTCCATCCCCCCCGCCCTGAGCTCTGCTGGGGGTCGGCTTCAGACCAATCACAACAAGGCCAAGTTCAGGACAGTGGAGACCAGACTTTTGACAAAAAACACATGAAGTTCTGGGTCAGAGTTTATGCACAAAAATGAAAAAGAACAACAACTGGCAGCTCCAAAAATAGAAGTATATTATATTACAATCTCTCTCTTCAAAACAGAATTAAATCAATATTGATATGTGTAAACTTTATATACATCTATATTCTATATCATATACATCTTCCTTCTTTTAAAAGCAAAACATTAAAATAAAACCTTCATGTTTGATATGTACTTTTTGAATTCCATATTGAATTGAGTGGACCAAAAAGAGGAAATAAAATCATTCTAAATATTATTCAATTTACCCACTTTTATTTTCAGACTTTTGAAATCACTGTCAGTACTAATGTTTTGATCTCGTACCACTTGAATTAATTTGTCATTATAATTCAGCTAAAAGAAAACGCTTGATGCAAAGTACCGACGGCAGGAACCAGGCGCTCTACAGAACTATTGATTGATTTCAACTTATTGAGATGAGAATCTGCAGCGGAAACTTTGGGTCTGGCTGCAGGAAATGTATTAATCACAAACATGGGTAACAAATGATAGCAAATACGATAATATATATATATATATATATATATATATATATATATATATATATATATATATATATATATATATATATATATAAATACATATATTGCCTTTATAGTTTTTTTCATTGCAATTAAAGAAAAAGTTTAAATCAGTTTAAATTAAAAAAACAGAACAGATCAGTCCACAGAAAAAGAAGCATGCAGAGGTGTAAAAAGTACTGACATTTAACTTAAGTACAAGTAAAAGTACCCATCTAAAAATCGACTCAAGTAAAAGTAAAAAGTAGTTCATTTAAAATGTACTTTAAGTAAAAGTTATTTAGTTACTTCCAACAACTTGATGGGGGCCGCTCCTATACAGTGCAAAAAATGACAAGGGGTCATAAATCCAATCCAAAAACAGTTATTTTTAATTAAAGGAGAATCTTTACAAATATAAGTGCAATGACATTAAACATGTCAAACATTAAACATTTAACATGTCAACACAACATTTAAGAACTTTTGGGAGGACATGTCAAGACATGAATCACATGACAGCTAAAATAAAAAGTTAAAATGCTGTTGTCCCAATGTATATTTAAACTTTTGGTTAAACTTTGGTCCACCTTTAGAGCACTAGTCTACAAACTTCTTGCTGAGATGTGGCCACGGGTTTTCTTCATCTGCTTTAATCTCAACTGGCGGAAAGTTCGATGCTTCCGGTTGTTGGTCGTCCGCAATATCATCCTTCTCTAGCTCTCGTGACATCGACTCCATCATCCACTCAACCAGTTTTGTGCAAGTTCACACCTCTCATGAACTATTTCAAAGTTCAGGTCATTTCATAGTTTTAAGGTGGAAAGTGAGAATCAAAGACTTAACTTGTGTTTTAAAGAAAACTTTATCCATCACTTCCCCTTGCCTTAAACTGTACTTCATATGTATCAATTACTAAAATAAATGTTTTTTTATTGTTTTATTATTGCTAATTTTGCGTGTTTATTTATTCATACCCTGCAAACAAAAGGCTCAACAAATCAAAGTTTTGATACATTTATTTTGAAATGGTTTCTTTTATTTTGAAAAGGCACTTCCTGAATAATACGGAATAGATCGCTACTGGCAGGAGTGCCCCGGCACAACACTGTCTACCACTGCAGTGAGAATTGCCTTGCGCCTTGAACTATGTTTTTTTTTTACTAAGTAACGGATGTAATTTCCAATGTAGCGAAGTACAATACTTCAGTTTATTTAAGTAAAAGATTTAACATTTAGGTTTAAAGATTTAGATTTAACATTTAGATTTAGATTTAACATTTAGATTTAACATTTAGATTTAACATTTAGATTTAAATTTAACATTTAGATTTAACATTTAGATTTAGATTTAGACTAAACATTTCGATTTCACATTTAGATATAGATTAAAATTTCACATTTAGATTTAGATTTAGCATTTAGATTTAACATTTAAGTATAACATTTAACATTTGGATTTAATATATATATATCTCTAAGTTGACAAATATTGTTGTAAATGTGCAAAAAAGTGACTCAAAAATTCACACCAGATTTTTAAACATGGTTTGAAGCTAAATGTGACAAAATGTTGCTGTTATTTTCAGCTTGAGCTACTCTACAAACGGCACCCCATAGATAAGAAACGGGACCTGTCCCATTTAAGACAACCTGGTCCATCAGTGCAAACATTCTCCAGACCTAAAGTAACGAAGAAGTAAAAACAATTTCTATCCAACGACAATCGCACTCGTTAAACCTTGAAGGATGTGAGATGTAAAAAATTTAGTTCGTAGGGCAAAGTGAGGACAAACGTAACCTTAGCAAGAAGGAAACTGAGATTATCTTCAGCAAAAGCTCTTTTTCTGTGTAAGTGGCTGGAGAAGCAACATATTTAGGGTCGGAGCCTTTCAACATTAGAGCTGCAGCTTCGGATAATGCTGTGCGCTGACTGGGCCTTTGAATAAAAGGTTTCTGTGTTGGCTGCTAATGATGGAATGTCGTGGCTCCACTTAAAGCTGCTCTTTAAAAACCCATGCAAACAAGCCCCACCGAGGTATAAACTTTCACTTTGGTCTGAACACAGCGGGAAAGATGAAGCGAGCACCGACGCATAGACTCTAATATCAACAGTGTGTGACAGTTAATTGCAGTGTTTACTAGTTAGTTTTGAACTGTGAGCGACCCCTCATCACCAGCTGTGTGTGAAACAGTTGAGACCAATTCTAAAAGTTTATTCTTTCTCTTTTTCTTTTGCCTAAAGGTAAAATTGATAGAAATAGTAGAGGAATCTAATTAAATGCTCTCATGTCTCATTAATCACCTCAAGACCAATTAAATGTATCTTACATCACAACTGGGACCTGACCCTCAATTTGGAGGAAACTCTCGGCTCTGACCACCTCTAGTTCCTCTTTATTGAACAGTGTGAATAACCTCAGTAAATCTGATGGTGCGGCTCCTAAAAGAAGAAGAAGTCTTGTATATTGCTTTGATGAGAGACCTACAACTAACATTCAGACTAAAATACCCTGACATTTGTTTTAACTAGAGGGAAGAGGAAACACTTGATGCAGATATAAATGGTGCCAGGTTTTAGTGTAGAAGTTATTCTGGGTTCTTTTCAGGCTGCTGAGAAAACTGAGAAACTTCTCTCCTCCTGGTCCCAGTGCTGCTCACACTGGAAGTGCTTGTGTGCTCACACATACGCTGGATCACACACTCTTAACACTGAACCATCCTAACACCTACACACACACGCACGCAAACACACACACCAGTTCATCCTGACGCCTCACTCCCTCTCTCTCCTGCTGTTAGAATCCTGCTCAAGTTTTCTTCGTCAATCTTCTCGACTTCAGGCTTCAACCACAGCGGGATGGTCTCAGGCTGCGGCCCTGAGAGGAGAGGCATCAGAGTGCGGCGGAGGAAACAACTCAGTCCTGGGAGCCGGCTGTGTGGTCACAGAGGAAGAGGAGGAGGTGGAGGAAGAGGAGGGTGGACTGCAGGGCCTGGCAGGGACCTCATCCACCTTAGATTCACCTGTAAAGAGGAGATGGCAAAAATTAAGATATATTCACTGGACATTGTGGCAAATTGGCTCTTACATTTTGTACTATAAACAGAGAAGCATGTTCTGTGTCCAAGAACAACAAACATGTTGTAAATTCTGAATCATCATCGAACATAACAATATGTTTTATAGGGAAACAAAAGGAGAAGTTAGAGTATAAGAAAGAAGAGCACAGAAGCGGTGCAGTGTGGTGTCTTCCTTTTTCAGCCTGTAACTAAAGAGTTGTTCCGGGTTGAGTGACAGCGAGTGATTTGACCTGCCAGGTCAAAGACTCACACAACCCACACCCGCCTCACTGCTCACATCCAGCACAACAATGACAGTGAAACGTGTCCAGAGCAGGAGGCTGAGTCTGAGCCTGCTGCTGCAGCACAGTTGGCTTCCTTCACAATCCACTGCATTATGTTAAGAGAAAACACTGCAGAGCCTTGTAACTGTGAGCAGAGTCTCACATTTGCAGAATCAACCAAACAGAATAATTCATCGTTTCAGAGAGAATCGAGCAAAGCAGCGTTGGATATTAACAAGCCTGTCCACAGAGACGAGCGCCCAGCCGTGGGCGATCTGGCTACAACAAACTTCCAGTTCTTGCTGTAGACAGAGCTGAACCAACACTTTACAGTGCAACACACTGAGTCTATAGAATGTTTGTATATACAATACGTGTGTTTGTGAAATACATTATAAATGTAAAATATGATAGTGGACGTTAAAGGGACATTACAGGCCACAGAGAACGAGAGGATTTGGAAAGATTCAGTTTTTATGTCTAATCTATTCTGCCTTCTATGATTTATTTATCTAATAATCAACTTTCGTCTTTTGAGACGGTCGCTATCACAGATGAACTGATTCCTGGATCAAATCCTTTATTGCTGCCATGATTTGTGCGAGGGACAAGACATGAACTAGACATGTGGCGCTAGATGAGAAAGCATGACACCTTGACAACTGAGCAGTAATTCATGATGGAAGATGGAAGAAGAGCCAAAAAGGGAAAGTGTTGGATCTGATTTGCATGTTATATTGTGATAGAGTGATTTTTTTAGTCAACAAAATAATGTGAAATGCAACAAACCAATAAAATAATTATCACCCAACTGTGGCTTCTCTACAGAGTGTTAACACCTCTCTCAGCTCATTCATTGGGTTTAATGCTCGAGAACTTTACTGTTTTGGTTTAGTTTCAAACCTCCTGTAGCAGTGTTCAGTGCAAAACGCTTGGATATATCAACTTTATGCTAAATGCCCAGAGCCAAACAACAGACAAAAAGGTACTGACCTGCTGGTATCTAACTGAGGATCTAGAATCTAAAGAAATTATTATTAAATCAAATATTGTTCTGACATTCCCCAAGTGGTCGGGAGAAATCGGTTCATTCAAGTTTTAGCCATTCATTCTTCATCAGAAGTCTTTTATAACAAATATCTTTTTTCTTGTTTACATGTGTTAATAAACACCTGTATGGTGTTTACACTGATTACACACACACTAGTCACTTCTCCTCTGGACGTTCCGTGAGCCTTGATAAAAGTTATCCTCCATATGGCTGAAACTGCTCACTGAGAATTTCTGCCCTCCGGGTGAAAACATGCAGTAAAGACAGATGGATTCAAGATTCAAGATTCAAGATTTTTTATTGTCAAATGCAGAGAGATAACATGAAGCAGTCGCTGGCAATGAAATGCTTGAGTCACAGGCTCTCTTTTGGCAATGCTCAAGTAACTACAACCAAAAAAATTAAATAAAATAGAAATAGTATAAAATAGAATAAAATAGAATAAAATAGAATATCAAAAATTAAAAATAGAGAATAAAAAATATTAATATATATAAATATATATATTTACACATGCAGAGAAAAATAAAACAACAATAGTGCAATTTGTGCAGTGCAAATATGCAAAAATGCCACGGTGCTGGCTTGGTGGAATTATTGTAGTTCAGAGGTGTTTAAAAGTCTTATGGCCTGGGGGACAAAACTGTCTCTGAGCCTGGTGGTGCCGGCCCGGATGCTGCGGTACCGTCGGCCAGGCGGCAGCAGGAGAAAATGTTTATGGATGGGGTGAAAGGGGTCTTTTATAATCCGGCTGCTTTTCTTCCTGCACCGCTGGCTGTAGAGGTCCTCCCTGGATGGCAGCGCCGTCCTGGTAATGTGCTGGGCAGACTTCACCACCCTCTGTAAAGCCTTACGGTAGAGGGCAGTGCAGCTGCCGTACCAGGCGGTGATGCAGCCAATCAGGATGCTCTCTATGGTGCACCTGTAGAAGTTGCAAAAATCAATGTTAATTAAGTCCTGGCCACTGTGGGATTTGAACTCGCCACCACTGTGTCACTGTCCCTCTGCTCTAAAAACTACACCACCTGTAATGTTATGATGCAGATGAACAGATTTGTGCAAGGAATCCAATGGAGCAGCAGGTGAAGCAGGAATCGCCGACCAGAGCAGATCAATGTAAGAAAAGGGAGCACGGTATCTGAGGTCACTGGTTCAAATCCCAGCCACTGAGTGTTTGGGAGGCAGAAGAAGAAACTTATGTTTTCACCCCTGTACATTTGTTTGTTTGTTGTTCAGCATGATTACCTAAAAACTATAGAGCGGATTTCCACAAAACTTGCTTTGGGGATTTGGAAATTGACCAAGAAAACAGAAATTTTGGCGTGGATCTCGACAAGGGGGGGCGGGTCCAGCTATTTAAGTGAGGTCTATGCCCTCTACTGAGTGCCATCCCAGTAATCTATATGTTGGAGCTTCCAGTGGCAGGAGCTTTGATGTTTGATGTGACACGATGCACCATCAGGATCTTTGTTATATTAAAGCTCCTGGCTCAGCGCAGCCGGCAGCTCTGTGGCACGTGGGAGAAAAACAATCAGCAGGGATTTGGCTACGGACGCCATGGGAGATGCTGCCGCCTCCGAATCTGTGTGTCTGTGACTTTACATACGAGGCCTGTTAAACACTTTGTCAAGATATTTACACAAGTCTTTATCAAATATATGAATGTAGGAAAACGGGTTTGGGGTTTTGATTTCCTTTCATGTAACTGAAACACAGCAGAAAGTGCAGGATGGAAACTAACAATTGTTTTCACTATCAGGTGATCATTTAAGATTTAGATTTCCATTTCACTTTTGTCCTTTCACAATGATTTGACTTATTTTCCATTAAATTTTCTGTCTATTGACTAATTGATTAAACAATTATTTATACCAGCTTCAACAGCCACACTATAAAGCTGAAGTGCTACAACCTTGTAGACTATTAGACCACAGACTATATATATCTGTTCAATGTAGTATAATTCATCGGCTAATCAAGCAGGAGGCATGGGAGCAACATGCAACATTATTAATAAGCAGGATCAAACCCCAGGACGTCTCATTTACTACTGAAAAGAAGAAGCAGGCTCTTTAAGGTCTCTTCTTATACATATCTTTAATGATTTACGCCGATGGTCTATGATTACAAAACTCTGGAATTGGTTGCACAATAGCTACCAAAATTAAGATAAAACTGCATTATATATACACATATTATGTATTTAGAACCAGTATCCATCACAACACATGAGGGTTATACAATTCCATGAAGTTTGTCTGGTTTTGCTCAGTCATGGGATCCGTGAGTTCTCCACACAGAGGAATTAGTGAGATGAACAGAATGTTATCGAGCTGAGATGTGTGAATAATTATGTAAAGTGATCGGAGACACTCCCCCATAAACTGGGTCAACCTGTGAGCTTCTCTTTCTTAAAAAACTTGGCATGGTGATATTTTGCTCCCATTATATTGATGAACAGATTTAAAACATAACGGCATACTGTACATGTCCATGTCAACTTAAACCTGCAATAAGTTTCTGTTATTTGTTTTTGGCCACCGTGGGAAAGCAGAAACAATCTGAATCTATTTAACCAACTTCCCTAATTCAAGACTTGGGGTTTATTTTTCACCTTTTTGGACTTTGAGTTGTGATTCTGACCATGTGACAAATGTTTACTTGTTGGTAGCTTCTGCTTTTGGTCATCACCGACTCCGTGGGAAGTATTTATGACCGAAACGAATAGGATTGAACCAAAACACTGAAGTAGCGTTTTCACAATGAGCTGAAACTCTCAGTTTAGAGAGCTGTGAATTCAGGTGATGATTGTCAGTGCAACAGTAACATAATGCACCACTGACTTCAGTCCAAGTGTGTGTTGGTCATAAGTGCAACTGCTTTCCGCTGCCTCAGGAAACCAATTTGCAAAAAACGCACTTGACCTTTTAAGAGCAAAATGCAACTGGGCCCAAGTGCATTTGCTTTTTAAAAACCAGCCTTAGAGGTGTCTGTGTTTTACCTGAAGGTGTGGGACATCTGGCTGGCTCAGCTTTACTGGGGGTCTTTTCAGAGGAAGATGCAGTGGGGGTGGAGGGCTTCCTAAACAGCTTGTCCTCCATGTTGGCTCTCTTGACGTAAACACACGACTTCCCCAGGAGCACAATGCTGTTAAACACCTTAAGTGTAACCAGCCTACAAAGGGAGAAGGCAGAGGTTAACAGGGTTGCATCTCTGACTGAAAGAATCTGCAGCAACTTTTGTTATAGTTGAATGTATTTTTGTGAGTGAATGGAGTGACAAGATTATAGTTGATGAATTTATGCATCTGGATCAAAAAATAATGACAAATGTAAATTAGTCACAACTTGATCTGGGCCACAGCTATAATGAATCTTCTCAACCATCTGGTTTCAGTCGCCACTGTCCATCTCCCACCACTGACACTAGTGTGTTGATGTGCACCATCCCTCTGTGTTTTGCTATAAGGCCCAGTCTTTGACACCGTGACGAGAGAGAGACGGACACATCGGGGGATGTAGACCACCGCTCGCTGCAATAGGATGTTTAGAGCTGCGAGTGTGTCTGCAAAGCTGCATCTTTGCCACGGCGCAGCATTCTGGTCAAGCTATTTTTAACTTGGGGGGGGGGGGGGGGGGGCAGAGATGGCACTAGAGATGACAACATTGTATTCTTCACCCCGAGGGAAACTCTTCAATGGTACGAGCCCAATGGGATCTGGCAAATGAGAGTGAGCGAGGCCGTCAGCGGCTCAGCACGGGAGAACGTGAGGCCACAGCGTTGATGCTTATGTAACAGCGTGTGTCTGAAACTGACTGTGGGTTCATGTGTTAGTGTGCATCCAGACTGCAAGCATGTCTGTGTGTAGTGGTCTGTGTTATAGAAAGAGTTTCTGTGCATATTTTAGACTTTATAAATAAATAGAAAATCTTAACATTTAAATATTTACTAGTACATGTCTGAATAAATACAATGTTCAGATGAAGATAAATGGAAATTAGACTTTGAGCTGAATTTCAATGGTGTGTAGTTCAATAAGGAACGGGAGTGAATTACTACATATCTTATCACCATATTTATCTGCATGAACAACTTAGTCAAATCAGTTATAGCGTTTAAATCTTCTCTTGAGCTTCTCCTTTGGTACATTATAAAAATATATGCAGCATATGCAAAATGAAAATGTCATGTACGGTTACATCAAGAGCAGTAATATTAGGCTCAAGGGTTCACTGTGTTCTGGATGCTGGGGCAGAGTAATGAAGAATCAAAATCCTGCTGCAACATTAGCAAAACAAAACCTAAGACTTACCCAAGATAAAAGAGGAAAACACACATATATGACAGGGCGCCTTGCACCTTGACTGAAGTTATCACCATTCGGATAAGCTGTTAAAACATGACAAAGCAAAATTAATATCAAATTTAATATTTTTCTGGCTTATATTTATGTACTTATGACTAATTCTTCTGGTATTAATTCCTGAATAGCAACAGACGGCCGCCTGTCTTACCACAACAGCCAAAGGCATAGGGGTGAGATCCATCGTCCGAGCCAGTGCGTCACTGTAGTCAGTACTAGCCTACACAGTGACACACAAGCACAGATTGCAGCACTCAACAAAACTTCATTGATTAGCTGCGTAGGCTCAGCGCTCTTTATGCAAATATAAGGATGTTGATATGAAGAAGAGGGGGTCGCTTACATTGTCCTGTCGAGTGCTGACGAGCTCGAAGGCCAGACTGGCTCTGTATTCACTGTACACCTGCAGGGGAGGAGAGACAAAGAGTGGACTGTGAGAAAAGAAAGAAACTAGAGAACCATATATAACAGTTTTATACTTTGTGTGACACGTTTAAATACGATTCTGTCCTTACTTCTTCAGTGATGTCATTGAACCTGATGGTGAAAATGTGTTTTAAAATGACGAAAACAACATCAGAGCAGATGACCATGAGGAAGTCCAGAAAGAACGGCCACAGGTGCTCTGAGGAAAGGAAGCAAACAAGATGATATTTTTAAATTAAATTTGAATGTTCTCATCAACTGGTGGCTAATAAGCTTTTTAAACCTCAAGGAGAACGGCTTTAATAACAACTCTTACATCGCTATGAGCAACCACCATCATTTCAGCCCTGTGATAAATTCGTTATACAAACCTTGGAGCTTTACGTTGACTATAATTTATGTGTTTATAGAAATTTATCAGATGACAAAGCAAAAAATGTGAAAGTGTGAAAGAGTAGGCTCATTAATAGCAATCAGCTGGGAGCAGGTGCTTTATTTCTGCTGCATAATCCAAACAAGGAAACGCAGTGTTGGGACATGGTTTTTGCGCAAAGCGCAGGCCTCTCTTCCGGCCTGTATGGGTAATCAAAACCTGAAGCACATGTTCTTTGTCTTGAAAAAGCCGCATGTGCTAGAGCGAACTCAATCTCCCAGAGTGCAACGTGTTCTCTTAGTCCTGAGAAGGTCAAATAACTCAAACTCCCAGGAGGCTACATGTCCCCTTTGTTTCAGCAACTTCACATAGAGGTGAAAAGCGCTCCAAGGATCAATTCCAATTGGTCAATCTGGCCCCAAATTCTCTCTCTTTCTCACTTCCCACTGAGGGCTGAAGGCTGCTCCTCTCTCTTCAACAACTCTTCAGGGGGGGGGGCTGCCGGCCTTTCCTCCTGCATCGGCGAGTGGAGAAACCGGATTTCTCCAGCTCAAATCTTTTCTACCCAACAACCGGAGGTCAGAGGTGCAGTCTTTCAGCTCACCTTCTCAAGGAAACCTTCTCAAATCAAGCTCTCAAACTCCCCGCAGCGACTCGAGGTCCTGCAGGTAACAAACTGAACTGCACAGCTCAACAGAACCGCGTAAGCAGAACCCTTACGACCAACCGGAGAGGTCACACAGAGCCAGGACGAACGGCGAACTGGACTGCAACGTCTTTTCTTCCTTTCTGAGGACTGGTAACATACTGGGCTTAATAATCTTAATTAGACTAAGCAAGACTGTTTTATTTGATTCTGTGTGGTGTTTATAAGTTTGATTGATATATGTGGTGTTATTGTAGTTACAAGCTAAATCAAAGTTAATGTAAGCTAGGCTCTACAGAGACTCTGCCATTAGCTGATTAGCATTTTCTGAGACACCCCATATCTCTACACCTAATTAACACACCCACATACACACACACACACATAATTGTTAGTTAGTATTGTGTTTTGTGTTTTTATATTTTATTATGTTCATAATAAATGTTTTCTTTTCAAATTGTCCTTTCATTAATGTTGCATGAGTGAATTTTGCCAACCGTTACACTGTCAAGAACTCTATAAACCTTTACTGTTCATTATATAATCTGTAATAGTAAATATTAAGATTTCTAAGTGAACTAGATCTAAATGAAACTGATCTTAAATCAATAAATTGGCTATCTTTTCCCTTCTGTGAAGGGTGGTGCCCCGCGAGAACTTAAACAAACAAAGTTATGATTTAATATTAATATTTTAAATATTAATGTTTTATATTTTATTTTGATAACCAAATTTATTGAACGCCTAAAGGCACACCAGCTTATGGTATCACTCCTAACCATTATTGCACAACAGCAGTTACCATGGAACATGAGTAAACTACTGGGGACTTGGGACACGAATCCCTTGTTAGCAACACAGAGCTGTAGCTCAGCTGCTGCTTGTACGTCAGTGTTGTGATTTCAGCTGACAGGCCACGTCTGTCATCTACTGTGTTTCTGGCTTTGAGCCTGTCAGGAGGAGCTGATTGTTTTCAGAGAGCTGTCAAACACAAACGGCGAGCTCTCATCCCTCGCTCCACTCTGTCTCCCTCACTGAGGTGTGTGGGAGGTTGTGCAGAGGGTCGTCTGAAACTTCAGGAAAGTAGCTGCTTAACAGACTATTCTTTTCGAGCACCAACCCTTGTGCTGGGATTTAAAACTATGCCGAACACACCTGGGGTAACTTACTGGAATAACTATTCAAAAAATCTATGCAACTCTAGTTTGAAGGAAAACACCTGATTACCTGGGTTCCATGAGAACTGCTCCATGTTCCTGAGACAGACGATGAGCAGGAGAACGTAGCTGGTGAACCGCCCTTTGATGTCTGCAGGATAAAATAAATCACATTCAAAATGACAATCTTTCAACTGTAAAAAAATCAGGCAAGAAAATGTTATTAGTACCAACTGCATCTTCACTTAAGACACTTTCCATTCTCATCAGGGTTTCTGCAGGGTTCACGTATGAACCAAAAGACACAGTACATTTTAGAATTATATGTCCACATCTGAGTTTTCAGTACTTTCTGGATGTGTATAACGACGATTTCCTACAATATAATTAAATAATTTGATGCAACCTGTTCCTGGACTTTTTCTATATCTGCAGATGACTTGAAATACTTGAACCGATCTTGTTCGTAAGTTTAATAATTTCTGGATGTTTTCTACTATTTTAATTAGCATTTAATTAGTTCTATGTTACTGCTGCTTTTTGTGCAGTTTATGTTTAAATACATTGTGTGGAGCTTTTTCATTTACCTTGTGTATAAAAAGAGCTACAAAAATAAAACTCCTTGCTAAAGCTGTACAGGTGTCAAAACAGGTGATGGAACGTTTAAATTTGGCAGATGTGTCGGGTTCAGAAAACATGCAATGAAATAAATGGAAATTATAGTCTGTTACTAGTCAGTGCTGCACAATATAAGCAGTAATCTATGGAAATATAATAGGCACAGCTGAATATATTTTGCAAAGCATTATCGCATTAGTAATAAAATTCTAGTTATGACTTATCTCCACAAACAGGCAACGATCAGAGGAAACTGGAAAAATGGCAGATGATTAAGCTCATTGTCTTCTGCTGTCATTAGAATACAATTAGTGTGACTGAGATAAAACGATGCTGCCTGTGGGGATGTAAGAGGAAACACACAATACATCTGCTTCTCCAGCAATGGCTTCTCTCTTCTTTCAAAGCAGAACAGATTCAGAACAGCTTCCTGTGTAAGGATGAGGAATTAAGCCTGAAACTGTTTCATATATAAGCACAGCGGCCGACGGATCTTAAGAAGAAGAGGATCAGAATGTACTGAACAAATGCACTTGTTTGTAGGACACATTTTTCAAAGGAATTGTTCCCTTATTATCCCGGAGTGAGACTCTCAAGTCTCTGTGAATATCTAATTCTATGGAGGCTGAGAACATCACAACAACATGGGGGGGAAATAAAACATGACAAATGTTGTTCAATTACATTTTAAGAATGATTTTATGTGTCTTACCACTGTTGGACATTTGGAATAAGTTGTTCTTTTCAAATTTGTTGAACACACTTCCTTGGATCTCCAAGAACTGTGCATGAGAGGGAACAGAAACACAAAGAAAGATTTGTTAATGGAAGAATTCACCAAATGGGAAATAATATGGCAGCTACGTTTCATCACCAAAGTGGCAAGTTTAATTTTTCTGGAACACATATGCTGACAAATAACTCATGTGTGTATAATTGTGTAAACTGTGCACTGACGTTGAAGGACATCATGATGATGAGCAGGGAATTGTTGTGGGAGTTGAAGGCGACGTTGAGGGTGGAGGCTTGGACCATGATGAGGATGGAATGGAGGACTGAGAGGCCGACACTCAGGAAAGAAACTCATTTGAAAGGCAATTTAACACTGAATACAACTCCATTAAAACCTATCACGAGGGATGGAACCTAACAGTTTGACCGACAACCTCCTAACCAAAACTACAAGCACACTGAAAACCCAACCTCCTGCTCATCCACTCACCTAAATCTGTATAAAGTATAGTATGAAAACCTAATTTCAAAGTATTTAATCGTCCTAATTGTGGGATGAGACAAGCAGATAGATCTTCAGTGCACTGAACCTGACTAAGGCTCTGCAGTTTATCAACCTAGTTCCAGACCTGAGCAAAAAATAATCCATTTCATCCCTTTTAGCTCCAGTGTTTGGGTCTAGCCGGAAGATAATCAAAGCAAAGCTGATTCTCGTTTCTGTTGCACTTCCTCTAAAAGACCTTATTTATCTTCTCCGCTGGTCATAAAGATCTCACAAAGAAATATGAGCATTACACGAGGCTGCACTTGTACATCATCTGTTAAAAGCAGAACCTACTCTACTAGAAACCTTCAATTATTGCAATATAAGGATTTAAAACCTGCTGTTATGCTGCTGTTGATTTGAGCCAGAAGGATACAGACGTACAAGACGGCCATGAGGAAGTGAAAGATGACTTTTTTACTGTCTCTTTTCCGTTCTTTGGGTTCTGTGGCCGTCCAGTAGAGAGCGTCCAGGATATCTTGACCGAAAGAGGAGAAGAGCCGATCTGCCAACTGACAGACAAAGGCACAAACACAACCATCGTGTAAACAACAGATACATAACATGGAAATATATAAATAGGTATCTTTTACACTGTGAGGAATAAAATGTTTAAATTGTGAAGTAACTCCAACATGTTGTAGATGATGTAGAGTTTGATGACCGACCGTTCTTGGAACAGGTGGTAAATCATGGAGTAGTCCACGTAGTGCATCATGGAGACGCACAGCACCATGATCAGGCCCTTCAGCACGTCACACACCTGCGCTGGCTGCAATAGCCGGGACCCACTGACCACACGCCGAACACGCACACAAACACACAAAACGTCAAATTGTGGTAGAAACACGTAGAGTTTTAATACATTTCTGGGATTTGACATCAGACTCACATGCCAACATTCACTGTGCAGTATGTCCACATGTAACATGCACAGTCTGGTATAATGTGTGTATATGATCAGAAACACACACATTTTGACAAAGCAGCAGTGTGGAACGATTGCATATACACACATACTTTGTAATGTAGTTCCATAACACCTCTGGAAAATTTGCCCAAGAAGCCAAATGAAGACGGATTGGACCCCTGGTTTAAAAACGCACTACCAGACCAGTGCGACTGTTTACTGCTCATTATAAAGTCTCTGAATGATCTCTGTAAATTATCCCACATGAGGAAACAGGATTTCAACACATACAGAGGTGAATAATTCACTTCTTTTCAAAATGAGACGACCGACATGAAGAGAAAGGAAACAAGTAGAGAAAACACACCAAAAGAAAACAAGATATGAAACATTAAAGCTAGTGTCTCAGTTATTCGAAAAGTCATCTCATTCCAGAGATTGATCTCTTTTTAATAAGTTTCTGTTTTTGGTTAAAGCTCGAGCTCGGATAAGATGAAATCGTTGTCGTTCTTATCAACACAACAGGCCGCAACAACATTTCATATCTGTTTGAGATGCTGTCTTCATGGAAGAATATATATTTTAACCAAAATAAAATGGAAATGTTTCAAATGGTGTTGGAAGGAATCACACAGGATGTAACGTGCTTCAAACATGTGCAGCTTTTGCAATTAATGGCAGCGGCAGCTTGGGAGCATGTTAAGGGCAGGGCTGACAAATCCATAGGACCGGTTATTTAAAATTTGTGACAGGGATAACCGGGAAGAGCTGGAGAGCTTAAGTCCAACACATCCTGCATATTTTCCATGTCAGCTGCGTGTCTGTGCGACTGCAAACACCACGAAGCACGGCAGTAAAAACTCGTTTCAACAACTCACCACACGGGCTGTTTTATTATTATAATAAAGAAAAGGTTCCCTCGGATTCTTACCTGCTGATGTGAATGTTACACCACCATAAAGCCTAATAACAAAGGTTTATTCTACCAAAAGACAACAAATACTTTAATTGCCATCAATAACAGATGTCTACGTCATTATTACCAAAGTTTAACACAATTTCAAAAGTACGACTCCACAATTTTCTACTACATCACAAATAAGTGGTGCACAAAACGTGGCAGCACAGCAATGAGCTGATCTAAAAGCCATCATTACCTTCGTTACTTTTAGCTGCTGTTGATTAACAATGGAGCTCCTTCTCAGCCTTAACATGAGACAGGTAGAAAATAAACCATGCTCCACATGTGAGGAGGGGGGAGTGGTAGGTGTAGATGTGTGAACTATTTTAAGAAGCGACTTCAAGCAGAGTTTAGAAAAATGTGTAAATTAGCTGAATCAATCTCAGTGTCTTCTGAATCAACCGAGCTGTGAGAACAGGAGGAGCTGAACATCTGGGGCTTTGTCTCAAGAAGAAAAGACAATGATTGCACCAGAGATATGTTGCCTTGAATACAGAATTGCACACTTGATTCATTAAGGACTCATAGCCCTTAATGGATTCTCTTATTTCAAAGATACTTATGACAAAAGAAAAGATACAGATAAAATACAAGAATAGACTGAAAAGTAATTTAAGGAAGAGGCTTCAGTGATAGTAATGGTTTTATGGTTGGTTTCCCTGAGGCTACAGCTCCATCTAGTGTCCGTCAATCATGTAAAGAGGTGGCGGTCCAATAAAACCTCAGTCCTGTATATCATCTTCTTCTTAATCTTTCTCCATGTGATTTTAAGATATATATTAAGTATTTTTATGTATGTTGTGCATCTTGAAAGCGATTCTACTTGTTCAAGGCATCTCAGGACAAAAATACCAGGTTCATATCTTAAATTTCTTGTTTTGTTTGGCCTAAAATATAAAGTTAATCATTTTATAATGAAATAAAACAGTAAAATTTGAATTCTTTGTTTCCGCTTTAATGGACTATATCACAGTTACGATTGTTGTTCAGATGTTAAAGGTGAGACAAAGCTGCTGCAGCCAGCTGCCACCGCATCCTGCACAGAGCAGACCTCACTATCTCTATTCTGCTCACGTTATCTCCATAACACACATGAACATTATGCCAGTGCAGTCATCTCTGTGCTGCATTTCAAGTAGCTGTAACTATGTGCCTTTTATACTGTATTAGCCTGAAACGTGGGATTAAAGCTCAGGACCAGAGAAAGAAGAGAAAGCTTAATTTCTGATTCAAAACCGTGTTAGAGAAGCCGTCTGGTGAGCAGGAAACAGCCAATTTGCTTCTGTCGAGAAGCTGCGGATTTAAGTTCTCTCTTAAAAACTGCTGCAGAGGGATGCGCTTAAACAAAGCAAACTCTAAACTGCTCCAGAGAAGCTGCTCGTTGACCAGAAGATGAAGATCTGATTCAGCAGGTGAACTTCCAGTTTGAGTATGAGCAGCCGTACCAAACACACACAGCACAGTGATGGGAACCAGAATGCACTCTCAGCAAAACCTCCTTTGCCAGCTCCAAAAAAACAACAAAAAAAAAACAGGTCTTTTGAGGAATCAAGATGGCGGCTTTGCCTTGGGAGAATGGGACATGATGTGCGATGTCAAGCTGTACATGAACAGACACAATGGAGATGAAGAGAGGCCGGTGAATACATGTGAAGGACAGGTCTGATAATCGTG
Organism: Limanda limanda; assembly: GCF_963576545.1. NCBI lineage: Eukaryota > Metazoa > Chordata > Actinopteri > Pleuronectiformes > Pleuronectidae > Limanda > Limanda limanda. Next base: position 24,340,586 of record NC_083645.1, on the reverse strand, counting down.
AAGCCACGACAGGCTGGTGGGAGCCTACCTGCTTCTTCTGCAGTAGGGGCATGTATGTGCCCTGCAGGGGGGAGAGGCTGTGCCCATCACTATTTAAGTTAAATATTATTTGTTTTTTTCCTTGTGAGTTTAAAGTAAAAACTGCTAAAAGTGTACAATTAAACATACATATAACAAAGCACCTGAACAACAAGTGTGCTTTCACATAGACAACAACATAATCCTGGTAAGAGACAATTCATTAATATGCCAAGCCTGAATATTCAATACACAAAAAATCACAAGGACACACATACACACACAATGTCTTGGGGCTATTTCTACCCTGAATGGAGGAGCAATATAATTGTAAACATGTAAAACTCGAATAATAAGACTGGATATTCAAAACCTTTACTAATGGGGGTTTTCTTTTAATTGAATAAATGCCCACACCATGAGTGACCTTTTCATGCAGGGTTTAGCTCAATATCATTTCAAAAGTATGAGAAGAGAAAGAAGTGATGCAGTTCTAACAAAAGTCAAACAATACAAAATGATCTGACCACACACGCCAAAGTAAGCAGGCATGTATTTGAGCATGTGAATTCCGCCTGTATTGTTTATGCTAACTTGCACAACTCTAATCATTTCGGCGACCACAATCAATCCAACCCAATTGTGTGTGACATTGTGGAGTTTGTGTTACATCAAAGTTAGTTATATACCAAATGAATATTCCCACTTCCTCTCAAATTGACATATGATCCTTTTCTCTTTACAGGTCAAGGTTGAGCCACTAAATTCTGTACCAAGCAAACAAGGTCACATTCATCACTTCTCTTGTCTCGACTTTGTGCCCTGACCAAAACATCTCCTACTTGCCAAACAGAAATGCATTTGCATAAGGCAGCATTTCAAAAGGTGATTATGCAGACAGTATTTTCCGTGCATGTTTGATTCTTATGGGTGTGAATGCAGGCGAAGTGTGAGTAGTACGTGAAGAGGCTCTGACCTGAAGCCGCAGCATGGCAGGGTGAGGAGGCGAAGCAGGGCCAGCAGCACCCTGATGGGCAGCAGCGTGAAGACGTACAGGAAGGCGTCCACACACAGGAAGAAGCCAAAGGTCATCAGCTGGAAAAAAGTTGCACAGCAACAACTCAGAGTCAAACAAGGTCTCGAAACCTCCAAGTTACACAACGGTCATCGGCAGAAAAGTGGACATCACTCGACTTGAAGGACAAACAAGTCTTTCAGTATTTAACAAGGACGAGACCTGTATTAAAAAACTGCAAGAGCATCAGCTGGAGAGACGCTTAAACGTTCCATCACTTCCAAACACTTTTAATACATTTAATCTATAGGAGGGATAATACTCCCCTTGTTTTCTTCATCCTTCTCATTAATGGTAAAAACAGCTCCACCACTAGGGCCCTATGAAATCCATTTTGTTTTTTTCCAAATTCCGTTGTTTTTTTCCAAATTCCGTTTTTTCCGTTTTCATTTTCATGAATTCCGTTTTTACACTTTAAGCTATTTAAATCATCAGAACGAGTGTCAAATAAGTGCGAACGAATACATTTATTAAAACATCACAACATTGCACTGTTTTCAGTGCTTCAAATAAGAACATTACATAAATAATAAAGTGCTTATAAACTTTTCACAGTGTCCTTAAAGTGTAAAAAATGCATAACTGAGGACTTGAGGACCCTTTTTGTAACAATAAAAAGTGCTTATAACCTGTCCTTCATTTTAACAAATCATAACTGTGAATAAAAACATTTAGTCAAAGCATCTGTCCAGGAAAACAACATCCAGCAGAAAGTACTGGTTTTCAACACCTGCAATGAAAGATAACATAAAGAAAACTACTTATTTAAACCAAAATGTATATTCTACTCAACTTATTTGAACCTAAAATAATATTCTGACAAAATAAGTGTTTATTTAAAGCAAAGCAAATACTGCAAAATACAGCTGCAGACATTATGAATTGCTATTATTTCAACAGAAGAGGTCGTCCTTATCATATTTTACATGGGGACAATTAACATAGCTGAGTACAAAAACCACGCTATAGTGGCGAAGTCACGCCCCTTCCGGTAGAGCCCATGGGACCTTCTCTACAGCCTCTACAGCCTTTAACTGAACAATTGCACAATAAACGGTCAAACTCTTGACATGAAAAATTATAATTTAAATCCACGGCATATAAAGACTGGGACCAGAAAATAATTACTTTCTCTCCATTGAAACCCATTCATATTTTTCGATCTCATAGGTCCCATGGGCTCTACCGGAAGGGACGTGACTTCGCCACTATTGCAACAATATATTAACAGGCTGCTAAGTTAACTCACCAATGACGATGTTTAGGACGCTACAATCCCGTGCATCCGTTGTTTCATCCACAACCACAGCGAACTTCTTCCCCCTGATCTGTTTTAAAACGGCAGTCATGTGTTGATCAAACACTCGAGGCAGGTGAGTCTGGCGGAGGCTGCTGGCATTTTGGGGGAGCGCTCCTCCGTGTTTACAGTGTTTGACTAGAAACGGGCGTAACTTTTTTAGCTTCTCAAGGGGGATGTCAGATGCGGCGCACACAGCCACAAAGTCCTCAATAAACTCCACTCTTGAATCTGCTGAGCTGATTGTAGACGTAATTGTGGTTTGTAGGGCCGTGCCCTGGCTAAGGCTTTCACTGTTTTTTAGATGGATTTTTGACTTCAAGTGGTCATCGCATGTATCTTTTCTTTTCCAATCAATAGTATGTTGGCATACTCGGCAAAACAGCAAAAGCTTTTTGGAAGTTTTAGGCATTTCCGCGGTCAGCCGCGGGCGCTTCAACTTCTTGTTAGGAGCGGGGGCGGGACCTATTGTTTGCATCCCCGCTAACTAGGCTGGAGTGGTGGACCGGGTGTTTTTAGCATTGTTTTGGGAGTGACTGCTAAACATTCAGTGAGGTTAATGTCACCTGTATTGTTTCCCTTTCTCTCGAAACTGAATTTCACCAAAATAATGGCGAATTCCGCTGCATTCCGTGTTAACAGTAGATTCCGTTTTTATTGTCCGATTCCGTGATTCCGTCCGCGTTTTCGTTATCGCGGAAATCATAGGGCCCTACACCACCACTTGACACTAGATAATCAAAGACCTAAACCCAGTAACTTCACACACACATACCTTCACTGTCTTCCAAAGTCTAAGAGTCATTGCCTCGACATCTTTAAAGGGAATACTCCACCATGGTCCTCATTAAATAAACAATTAATCAACAGACTATAAAAGGAATATCAATATTGTATCTTTGATAGATTGTTGTGGCCTGTAAACATCTTGTCTGTGCTGACGGACATTGCACAGATGCAGAGAGCTGAAGATAGAAGGGGTCAGCTGAGGTCGGGGGGTGTGTGTAATGTACGCTACCTTCTCCAGTTCCTTGGGAATACGCATGCATGTGTAAACTCTCTCTCTGCGCTCCGTGTACTTTGCCTCATTGTGCTCCAGGAAGTATCCTCTGGTGAGCTCTGTGCTGATGAAACGTGTCAACGACGGATCTGGAACAACACAAGAGCAACGGCGTTAGCACAAGGGCCATTGTGTGCAACAATTACAAACCGCGGCTATCGACACAATGACGTGAACGTCATTTTGACAGTTGTTTTTAGCTCAGTGGGATTCAGCGCATCAAGACAACATCTTGTCAAACAGGACTATGATAAATCAAGATCTTTGTCACGTAACAAGGTTTTTCTCATGTCAAACAAAACCATATGTATGGAGGAAACATAAAAAACATGTTCTGTTATGCTGCTATGGCTGAAAACTTCTATAACAAAGCAGCATTGTCTGTTGCCCTCTATCATTAAATTCAGATCATAGGGATCATTGGATTAATGAGGATTAAAACAGAACAACAGATTCAATTATTAAAAGATAAAATTACTATATTAATCTACAACAATTGTAGAGTGTAGTACAATGCATATGTAGGTTTTAGATTGTAGGTCGGATAGAATATTATTATTTGAAGACACCTTGGGCTCTCATTTAAGGAAATAATCATCTGTAAGGAAATACGCAGTTAATTAATCACAGCCATAAACTGAATGAGTTTTGGGAAACATGTTGTTGGTTTTGTTGAATCGTCTCAGTGTGAGTTTTACATCAAATGGCGCCTCACAGACTTTTAATCCTTTCCACTTGACTTCATCCTGTGAGAACCTGTCGTGCTCCATTAACCCGAACACCAGGATGAGCTCACTGTGCTTTTACACAGGCTTTAAAACTTTAAGAAATAAATCACGTGAAATTCATCAAGATAATTGTTTATAATGACATACGGATTGTTTGGTCCTATCTCACAGTTTCAAGTAAATACAGCGCACAAAGACATATCTGCATACAAACTTTCCTTGTGCAAATGGTGCACAAAAAGTGCACGGTCAGATGAGAATCACGGGAGAGTGCAGGACACAAAACAGATGATTGGACTTTTCCTTTACAGTCAATTAAGAGTGTAAGTGTGTAAAAAATACGGTGGAGAGAGTTGTCGACCTACATATGTGTGTGTCAAATACAAATGTACAAACACATGCAATCTGTCAAGGATTATAAAAACATGACTTCTTACATTATAGTGCAAACAAATAACTTAGATTAGAAAGTGAGAAACCATGTTTCCCTTTCCTGTAACACAACTGAAGTCTCTGAGCATCATTTATACACAGAACTTGTCAGAAATTTACATTTTAACACAATAATACAACTTTTAAATTATCAGAACTTCGTCAGTGTGACAGGAGATACACAACAAACACAGAGTTGAAGGAGCTGGAGTGAGGGAATCCGACCTGGACGTGGGGTTTTAAGGTGTGTGTTCTTCATTCTGAGTGATTTGAACAACATGTCTGCCTGTAAACAACAACAGCTGTTTACATCCAGTGTTTATTACGCAGAACATTCTCCTCGGCGTTAAAAACCCGGAAGTTCGAGCAGAGTTAACGTGATAAATCGCGCTGGTTCTCGGTGTTTATCAGGAGCCATGGCCGCGGAGTCACGTCGCTTACCTGCAGACATGTCGCGTTTCTCCCTCGTCACAGCGCTAATTAGTGATGGGTCCTCCCGTGTTGAGGCTTCGAAGCGTGTGTCGAGTAATCCAGGAAGATTTTTGTCAAGCGCGTATCGAGGCTTGTGTTGATGACGTATGTGATGGAAAATGTGTGGAAAAATAAAGTGAGTTCTGAGTTTAAACTCAGAATTCTGACTTTAATCTCAGAATTCTGACTTTAATCTCAGAATTCTGACTTTAAACTCAGAATTCTGACTTTAATCTCAGAATTCTGACTTTAATCTCAGAATTCTGACTTTAAACACAGAAGTCACTTGTTTTTTCCAGAGTGGCCCTAATCCTCTTCCGTATTCGAACTTGTTTTTTTCCCGCTGTTTTTTGAACTTTTTTATTTTCTGATTTTACGAAATAAAAATACCTGTTTTTCGAACTTTTTTATTTTCTGTTTTTACGAGATAAAAATCCTGTTTTTCTGAGTTAAGTTTTCTCCAGAAAAGACGTTCCCTTAATCCGGCCTGAAGCTCTCACATGCATGGAGTATGGTTGCTGCTGCATCAGCCTGACCCTGCAACAGACTTATGTAGCCGAGCGGTTTGTTCTATTATACTGTCAGGAGGCCTCAGCCGAAAGAGGACACGAGAGATGGTTATTGAATCGGGACATCACACTTGTTTATTTTTCTTCACACTTTTCTCTATCGATAGAACCCCTTTCCGTTAGAACCCCTTTCAAAGTCCCAACCACCAACCTGCTTATAACAGGAACTACACATCAATCTTCTATAATAAAGCCACTAACGGGACAAAAATAAAAACTATCCTCTACCTATCTGTAGCGTATCCCCCGAAAGATGGTAGAGACTTTCAACTGATGTTTTCAGGTTAATTTGACGCTACGTCTATGGACGCTATCGACGCTATACGTCACTTTCAAAATAAAAGCATGGAAAAAATTTGAGCGGAAAAAAAGGGATTTTTATCTCGGAAAAAAAGTTCGAAAAACCGGAATTTTATCTCGGAAAAACAGGGGGAAAAAAAGTTCGAAAAACAGGAAAAATCCTGTTTTTCGAACCTTTTAATTTTTTACCGAGAGCTTTTTTATTTTTTTTCAAGTGAATGCAATATGCTTCCGTAAAAGTGGTGTGTGTGTGTGTGTGTGTGTGTGTATGTGTGTGTGTGTGTAGAGTCATCTGGGTTTTTATATAATCTGACGGGGAATCATCCGGATTTAAGCGGAACCCAGTGGATGTGGATGATGTGTTATTCTCACAGATTAACACAACAGGACCAGCTCTGCACACAGTGTTTTGTTCCAACACAATCACAGGTGTTTATTCCCAGTTGCACCCCCCCCCCCTCAGGGACTCCATGTACCTGGATGAGGAGTCTCTTACCTTGTGGGAACGCGTTGGGCTGCACCGCGCACAGGAACGTGTGCACCATGTGGAACAGGATCCGGACCCGGCTCGTAGTGGGCCAGAGTCTCGTAGAGTCCTGCGGGCACGTAACCGAAATCCAACTTTCCCGGGGGGGGGCAGTCTCCGGGGCTCCGTCTCCTGCTGGAGTTCCACGGCCGCCAGGAGCATCATCCCGGGCAGGAGGAGCAGGAGGAGGATCCCGGTCCTCCACATCGTGTCCAAGAAACAGAAAACCAACCCGGGAGATCTGTCTTTAAACTGGGGTCAGAGGAAGAGGAGGGAGACCTGATGAAGAGGAGGGAGACCTGATGAAGAGGAGGGAGACCTGATGAAGAGGAAGGAGACCTGATGAAGAGGAGGGAGACCTGATGAAGAGGAGGGAGACCTGGAGGCTTCTCGCCAGGTTCCCAGTGAAGAAGAGGAGGAAAGTGTCCTGGTGGATGAGGGCCGCAGCTTCTCAAGTGCTGCTGCCCGCGAGCTTGTCTGTCTCTGCTGCTCCGGCATCTGTGCGTCACGGGAGAGGGCGGGGTGGGGGGGTAGGACCGGTCCGGAGGGAAGTGCTCCTCCTGCTGGAAGAGAGAGGAGGACTGGGACCAGTGGATGAGAACTGCTGTTATTACTAGTTTTAAATGGATGAACACAAACATTTATCAGCTGAAACTGAGATAAATATACTGAGAGGATTCTCTGGGGAATAGGCAGCGGTGGAATTGAAGTATAAATACATTTCCTCATCTGCTGTACTTCATTAGGCTTCAATTTAAAGGAACCTGGTTATTAAATCAATATTCAAATGGTGCAGAGTCCCAACTGCTTTAAAATGAATCTACAAGTATTGGTGCATGATTTGGGATTTACTAAGGTAGAAAGTGTGATGGGAAATCTCCTTAAACATCCAAATTAAAACTCAGTCCTTCCATTGGATGAAATAATAGTGTGTAACCCAGATCTCCTAGGCCTGAGTTCGTAAACAAAAAAAAATTAATATGATCTCAGAACAATATTTGAAACTAATCTTATCTTTTGTTTTAAATTCCTCTAATTAATATTAAAGACCACCACAACTGTTTTAAAAGTCAAAACCTTCACAGGTGTTTATTTACTATATGAAATAAATGAAATTGTTGTCAAGAAGTAAAATATTTACAAAATAAAATAAATGCACATCAGTTATAGGAAATGTAACTGAGAAATATTCTCAAATGCACAAAATAAAATACAGGGTCTCTTTGAATTATATAAACCGTTCCTATGGATTCTCAATTTACCCTTTAACTCACAGACAAGGTTAAATAAAATATTTACCTTTCACAGGTCTCAGAATCAAAACAAAACAATTCCTATCAACTTTAAATTAACTCACAAACATCACATGTGGGCCTACTCCAGAAATAATAAACTGTAGACTCAGTTGCAGGCCTGTAGTGATGCTCGGGTGCGGTGAGGCCTGAAAACTATAATGGCCACTTCACTCAGCCAAGAGCATAAAATAAAAGCACGTGCATAGTCATATCAGTTCAATACTCACAAGTCCAAACGAGGAGCAAATAAGGCAATGTCACAGATAAGGGTGATGGCAGTCACAATCCAAACACAGGCAGCACACACAGCAATGAAAATCCAGGGAAGAAGAAAACAGCAGGGTCCATCCACCAGCAATCTCAGTTTCTCTCTCTCTCTCTTCACAGACGTCCTTCTCCTTTGGCAGGTTACATAGAAGAGTAAATATCAGGACCACGAGTAGTCGACCTCGACGATACCTCTTAAATGTTTCCCACAGCACTACACTTCTTCAGGACTCTGGAAACTATCTCTCTCTCTGACCCACCTGCTCAAAGCATGCTGAACCACCACCTGCATCATGTCCCGCCCCATACAAGACGGATGACTTGGATTGGCTGTGACTTTGCTACTTCCCAATGAGAAATGCAGAAACTGAATGATTGACACACAACTGAGAAAAAGTTAGATTTCACATTAAAACCACTCAAATCAATAAGTCTCTCGTCTTCTCATTCACAGGGCCTTTTAACCACACATCTATTTATTGATTTACTTTATAACTGTAAATAGCTAAACTTATTAACTGTACATATTATATTCATTACATTTTATCCCATATTTAACCTTATTTTAACTACTATTTTTAATAATATGAACTTATCTAATTATCAGGAACTTTCTCTTTTAATACAACATTTGTTATGCTATTTTGAGATTCATTTTATGCACTGTATCCTAGTGATTTTTATACAGGGCTACAAGTGTATTAATAATGACAGCGGTGGATGAAGTAAAATAAAATGCACAAAATGTACTGATATAAAAGTACCACATTAACCTACTTGAGTAACAAATACTTACTTTTAAATATACATTGAGTATTAAAAGTAAACGTGTACGTCCTGAGTGAAGCCTAGTCCCTAATGCAGTAGTATATTTATTACACCATTAAATGTTTATACTGAATATTTTATTTATTATTTATTTATATATTTAGTTTTTAGTATAACAGATACCCCCCCTATTTTTGGAATACAACTGAATCATTCTCACAGTTTGTCAAGGTAGTTGTGCTCCACGCCAGTGGGTGGCGCTGTGGTGCAGCGGTGGATCTGAGAGGCGTCTGTATGCACGGTGGCAGGTGGTGCACATCTCATATTAAAGTGAGTTCGTGCTGAGACAGACGTGTATAACCCGTCTCCCTTCTTTAATCCACAGGTAGGACAACAGTCAGTTTCATAACTAGTTTAGTGTCAGAGTCAAGTGTGGATGTTATGTTAGATGAGTGCTGATGACAGTGAAAAGTACTTAAATGTGTAGTTTAGTGACTCGGCGGGAGCACGTTTATCCTTTGAAGTTTCAACCACTGCTCGGTATCACAAATACTGCGGTTCAGTAAGGTAACAATGTTCGGAAATGTGTTTGTAAAAGTATTTGTAGCCAGCTCTTGGCGTAGGTGCACAGGTTAAATGTGATATGTTAAAGAGCTTTATTTTAGGGGTTTGATATTATTATAACAGTAGATTTGATGTGATTGGTTATAAAATATTGGAGGGGTGTCACCGCAAATCACTTTGGATCTCCCTTATTGGTCCAGCCAGTCCCACGCCTCTTGTCCCCGAATCCAGGAAGTGACATAGAAGCAGCTCTCCGTCATGCTCCTACGCTTCTCTGCCGGTTGCTAGGCAACTCTATCCAGCCAGTCTGATGTTGTCTCATAACCTAGCCTTGAGTAGAAAAAATGTCATGCTCCAGCCATCTTGGCTGCACCAAATTAACCATAACAACTCTCTCGTCTCTCTCTTATCAAGACAGCTGTGAGACTGACCATCGTTGTGACGCACACGCATTACTAGCAAATTCCAAATATTAAATATAATAAAAGAAAGGTTTAAAATAATGATTTGTATAAGGTATTATACCTGACTCAAACTGCTCCTACCTCCCCTCCTGCCTTTATTGCAAAGTGTGAGTGCCATAATTTTGTAATTGGAGAAAATATTATTCTGTTTCTGCTTCATCAAAAGATGTCCTGACTGTGTAAACATTAGGAACAACTGAACCCAAACAATGTCATACTGACTTTGCCCCAGAAAGGACAGTTCCGTGAACTCCATCTGATGTTGAATGCAGCTAAGGAAAATATGCTTTAATATCAAAAAAAGTTAATTATGAGAACAAGTAAAAGATTCATTATTGGCACTAAACAGCAACGGTTATTAAAAACATTTGTATGACGCATAATATCTAGCTAAAACTGTCTCTAGCTTTATTTGGTTGGAATTCTGTCAGCAAAGACTATAGTTAAAAATTTGAAATCCTCACAGTAATCAGAATAGCGTGTGTATGAGTCATTGTAGTAATTTATGTCCAGTGAATGTGTGAAGATTTATAAGTTGTGATGTCATATTAAAGTGAGTTTGTGCTGAGACAGACGTGTGTAACTTGTCTCCCTTCTTTAATCCACAGAGATTTATGTATCTATTGGTTACACAGCGCTCCCTAGCCTGTGTAACCCTTGCTGCTGGTCCAGATAACCCCTAGGTCTGGTGCCGGTAACAATTGGGGGTTCGTTCGGGATGAACTAGCGACAACACCTGGTGAAGTGAGTGCCAAGGCAGCGTGAACCTGTGTCCAGTGTGTGTTAAGTGGGTCATCCAGAGAGCAGAGGCCACCTTTGTAACGTCATCATGGCCACTGTCAACCCCCGACGGACGCTGGTCTTCTAGATCCAGAAAAGACTGTCTGATTTCAGTATAAATCAGTTGCGTAGAGTTGTAAGTGAGATCGATACAACTAGCAGAGTTGATGAGCTGAGTGAACCAGAACTGTATGACCTGATAGTTGACTACATCAGAGGTGAGAAATTGATCGCCCTGGAGGATGAAGGCATGGCCCAACTCCTTTCCTTCAACGACATGTTGAGTGAACTGCTGGCCACGGACCCCGGCGTGGGTGAAGTTGAGATCGGAGATTCAACAAGCCACGAGCAGCGGAGCTCCACCCCACCTCATCCTGACCACAACCATCTAGACGGTTATCCATCTCCACCGACAACAGACAGTTCCACACATCCACCACGCAGGGATAGAGACATTCACCCAGATGCATCACCCACAAGAAGAGACACTGGTCTGCCAGCTGAGAACCTCACCACTCCAAAGTCACTCTCCACCGGTGGTGGTGCTCTTCCTGGTACAGTGAGTCTATCCCCTAGTATGGGAGATCAGGTAGCGAGGTTTAATGATGTTGCAGCTCTGTTTCCCCGCAGAGAGTTTAAGTTGCATGGTGGACAAGTTTCTGATGTTGGTTCTGACATGTCATACAGTAGCCTTTGTAAACCAGTGGATGAAGGTTTTACAGAGTCAGAGGTAACCCGCACGGTGATGAATAACATCAAACCAGGTTAATTCAGAGATATGTTAATTAACAAAAGTGATTTAACCGTTGATGAGTTAAAGCGGTTTCTCCGAGCCCACATCAGGGACAAATACAGTTCTGAGCTTTTCCAAGAGTTAAGTAATACGGAACAGCAAGACAGGGAGAGTCCACAGCAGTTTTTGTACAAAATTATGGGTTTAAAGCAACGTGTTCTATTTGAGTCACAACAGCCTGGTGCAGAGTTTAGCCATGACAAGAGGTTGGTTCAGGGAACCTTTCTGCACACCCTATATCAGGGGTTAAATAAGAAAAATAGCCATGTTCGACAACAACTTAAAAAACAACTTTTTATTAACCCAAAAAAATTTTTTTTTACATACAATTAAATATGAACCACACTGATGAAACAGAGCAGGCAGTGTACTGGACCATCGCAGCTTTCATAAGAACACTTCAGCCTCGTCTCCACCCCCCTGCCCTGAGCTCTGCGGGAGGTCGGCTTCAGACCAATCACCACGAGGCCGAGCTCAGGCCAGAGGACACGAGACTTTAGACAAAAAACACGTGAAGTTCTGAGTCCGAGTTCATGCACAGAAATGAAAAAGAACAACAACTGGCAGCTCGAAAAATATAAGTATCTTATATTACAATCTCTCTGTTCAAAACAGAATTAAATCAATATTGATATGTGTAAACTTTATATACATCTATATTCTATATCATATACATCTTCATTCTTTTCAAAGCAAAACATTAAAATAAAACCTTCATGTTTGATAAGTACTTTTTGTATTCCATAATGAATTGAGTGGACCAAAAAGAGGAAATTAAATCATTCTAAATATTATTCAATTTACCCACTTTTATTTTCAGACCGTTGAAATCACTGTCGGCACTAATGTTTAGATCTCGTACCACTTGAATGTATTTGTCTTTATAATTCAGCTCAAAGAAAAAGCTGTCGATGCAAAGTACCAACGCCAGGAACCAGGACGTTCTACAGAACTATTGATTGATTTCAACTTATTGAGATGAGAATCTGCAGCGGAAACTTTGAGTCTGGCTGCAGGAAATGTATGCACTTTGATATTACATGTTAGGAATAATGAATAATATCTTCTTCACGCCTAATCACAAACATGGGTAACAAATAATAGCAAATATGATAATATATTTAATGTATATATATATATATATATATATATAAATACATATATTGCCTTTATAGGTTTTTCATTGCAATTAAAGAAAAAGTTTAAATCAGTTTAAATTAAAAAATTCACAAGATCAGTCAACAGAAAAAGAAGCATGCATTCAAACAAGGCATTTTGTTGTGGAAATATTGCTTTTCATTTTTTTCTGAGGATGTAAACATTAGAACATCACTGGAGGCCGATGAGAAACGGGACCACGTGGTCCATCAGTGCAAACATTCTCCAGACCTAAAGTAACAAAGAAGTAAAAACAATTTCTATCCAACGACAATCACACTCGTTAAACCTTGAAGGATGTGGGATTAGGGATGTCACGAGAACCGATACCTACGATACCTTTCGATACTAACATAACAAAACGATGCCGATGCCCAAGTTTTTGAAGTACCGTAGGCACCGTCAGCTTCGATGCCAGCAGCTATTAGCAACTTAGCATTAGCATCGGTGCTGCGCCAGTCGACGTTTACATTCTGAAAACCAAGACGGCAACTGCGGCTGCAGCGTTCGCCCCACCTCGACTTGTTTATTAAAAAGGCACAAAGTCGTGTATGGAAATATTTTGCGTTTGACGCCGGGTTTACACCGGACACGGAAGCAACGCCGCCGCTCCGCGCTAATCCTTAGCGCGCCGGCACATGGTTGTTTACACCGGAAGCTGAAGCGGCGCATGGGAGTGGATGGGAGTCAGCTGTTATTTTAGGCTTGGTCCTGCGCTTACGAGTCGCTTTGGCGTCGCTTCAGCATCCGGTGTAAACCCGGCGTGAGGCCGATGTATCATTTAATGCATAACGTGTCTCACAACAAAGCGTCACTCACATGCGACCGCAACTACCGTATAACCCTCAGTATATGCGCAGCGCAAGCACATTGAATTACCGTATATGACATTAACAACATCCAAATAATGCGGGCAAAGCGATGACAAACGTAACCTTAGCAAGAAGGACACTGAGATTATCTTCAGCAAAAGCTCTTTTTCTGTGTAAGTGGCTGGAGAAGCAACATATTTAGTGTCGGAGCCTTTCAACATTAGAGCTGCAGCTTCGGATAATGCTGTGCGCTGACTGGGCCTTTGAATAAAAGGTTTCTGTGTTGAGACCAATTTTAAAAGTTCATTCTTTTCACTCTCTTTTTCTGTTGCCTAAAGGTATAATTGATAGAAATAGTAGAGGAATCTAATTAAACTTTATTATGTGTAGCAGAAATATATTTGTTATCTAATTTCAAGTCTCAATCACCTCAAGACCAATTAAATGTATCTAACATCACTACAGGGAACTGACCTTCAGTTTGGAGGAATCGCTCGGCTCTGACCACCTCTAGATCCTCTTTATTGAACAGTGTGAATAACCTCAGTAAATCTGATGTTGCGGCTCCTTAAAGAAAAATAAGTTTGTCTTGTACATTGATTTGATGTCAGACCTACAACTACCGTATTTTCCGCACTATAGGGCGCACTGGATTATAAGGCGCACTGTCAATGAATGGTCTATGTTTGATCTTTTTTCATATATAAAGCGCACCAGACTATAAGGCGCATTAAGCGAAACAAAACAGTCAGTCAGTCAACCTTTATTAAACGTGTTCACAATAACTCTCAACATTGTTCAAACGTTAATGAGCGTATTCACAATAACTCCCAACCGTGTTCAGTTGTAACACGTAAAATACAACACAATACACTCACTTTTTCAGTTCATTCCTCGTCCACAAATCCCTAAAATTCTTCATCTTCAGTGTCCGAGTTTAACAGTTGGAAGATTTCGGCATCCAGCATGCCCGGATCCCTCTCGTCATTATCAGAGTCAGAGTCAGCGTCGTTGCTGTTACCTGGCAGTTCAGTGATGATTCCGGCCTTGTGGAAGCTCGGACCACAATTGAGACTGATACCTTAGCGCAGGCATCCACGATCCATTGGCAGATAGTAACGTAAGTCGCCCGGCGCTGTCTCCCTGTCTTGGTGAAAAAACAGCCTTAGCGGTGTCTGTGTTTTAACTGAAGGTGTGGGACATCTGGCCGGCTCAGCTTTACTGGGGGTCTTTGCTCAGGAAGAGGCAGTGGGGGTGGAGGGCTTCTCAAACAGTTTGTCCTCCACGTTGGCTCTCTTGACGTAAACACACGACTTCCCCAGGAGCACAATGCTGTTAAACACTTTAAGTGTAACCAACCTTGAAAGGGAGAAGGGTGAATGTCCACGCAGCTCGTAGTTTAACTTTGAACGCCCTGTTGACACCAAAATCTAGCGGCTGGAGTTCTTTAGTTAATCCACCCGGAATGATGGCAAGCTCCGAATTTGTTAGCTTCACTTTTTTTTTGACAGCATCGGTGAGATGGGTGCGCATGGAGTCGCAGATCAATAGAGACGTAGATATGTGGAAAAAGCCATCCGGTCCCTTGACGTACATTTCTCTCAGCCACTCACTCATCTTTTCCTCGTCCATCCAGCCCTTCGGGTTTGCTTTGATGATCAATCAATCAATCAATCAAGTTTTATTTGTATAGCCCACATTCACAAATAACAATTCGTCTCATGGGGCTTTAACATTGTGTGACATCCTCTGTCCTTAACCCTCAACAAGAGTAAGGAAAAACTACTAAAAACCCTTTTCACAGGTAAAAATATGTAGAAACCTCAGAGAGAGCCACATGTGAGGGATCCCTCTCTCAGGACGGACAGAAGTGCAATAGATGTCAGGTGTAAGAAAACATCATCAGGATTTTTAGCAGCATCCATTAGGCTAAACATTTTTCAATACTATGTGTCAGGCAGTCCCGCTGCAATCACAGTCTCTGGCCAGCAGCCAGCAAGACCACGATCCAGCATCAGGATGGGATCCACTATAATCCACAGTCATTGTCCACCGCCGCCAGTTAGAATCCATTATCAGCTGCCGCCTCGGTCGTGGTCCCTCATCATCCGATGCCAACGCGAGAAAGGATCCTCCATTACAACGACGATCAGCTGGCACGATACAGAATCCACCGAACTGGATCCACCATTGCGACCTCCGACACGCGATCCACAATCATAATCCATGGTGCGGCCACAGCTGTGGCCCTGCATCCGCGGGCGCTAAGGCACAGAAACTCCGGGAAAAGGGGTCAAGTTAGTAACATGTACTGATCAGATAAGAATTATCTTGATGTGATAAATATGGAGAAAAGGAAGGAGAAGCAGGAAAGAGAAGCTCCGTGTGTCTTGTGTCATAAATTCCCTGTGCGTCTTAGCATCATCAGGGGTTTTTGCCATTTAATCAAATTTGGAACATCGCACAAATTAGCTCTAACTATAAGCTTTATAAAAAAGGAAGGTTTTGAGTCTACTTTTAAACGAACAGAGCGTGTCTGCCTCCCTAACTGAAAGTGAGAGATTATTCCACAGCAGTGGGGCTTGATGGCTAAAAGCTCTGGCTCCTACTCTACTTTTAGAGACTTTAGGGACAACAAGTAAACCTGAGTTCTGGCATCGGAGTGCTCTAGTAGGTTGATATGGAACTAACATCTCTTTAAGGTAAAGAGGTGCCATATCATTAAGGGCCTTGAAGGTGAGGAGGAGAATTTTAAATTCTATTCTAGATTTAACAGGAAGCCAGTGTAGCGATGCTAATACTGGAGAAATGTGCTCTCTTTTCTTAGTTCTCGTCAGGACACGTGCTGCGGCATTTTGGACCAGCTGCAGAGTCTTTAACGACTTGCTGCTGGAGCCTGATAATAATGAATTACAATAGTCCAGTCTCGATGTAACAAAGGCGTGGACTAGTTTTTCTGCATCTTTTTGCGAAAGGACATGTCTGATTTTTGAGATATTACGCAAGTGGAAAAACGCGGTCCTAGAAATTACTTTTAAGTGACTATTAAAGGACAAATCAGGATCGAAGATCACTCCCAAGTTCCTGACTGTGTCATTGGAAGCAAGGGCAATGTCATCTAGCGCAGCTATATCATTAGATAATGTATCTCTAAGGTGTTTAGGGCCGAGTATTATAACCTCTGTTTTATCTGAGTTTAATAAGAGAAAATTGCGGGTCATCCAGGTTTTTATGTCCTTGAGACATGCTCGAAGTTTAGTTAATTGATTACTTTGATCAGGTTTTATTGACAAATATAACTGGGTGTCATCTGCATAACAGTGAAAATTTACCGAGTGTGTCCTGATAATGTTTCCTAGTGGAAGCATATATAATGAGAATAAAATTGGGCCGAGCACAGACCCCTGTGGGACACCATGGTTAACTTTGGTGCGCACCGATGACTCATCATTGATTTGAACGAATTGGGAGCGATCAGCAAAATAAGATTTAAACCAGTTTAAGGCCGTTCCTTTAATGTTAATTAACTGTTTTAGTCTCTCTAATAAAATTTGATGGTCAATTGTGTCGAATGCTGCACTGAGATCTAACAGAACGAGGACAGACACAAGTCCCTGATCTGAAGCTATTAGAAGGTCATTAGTGACTTTTGCCAGGGCTGTCTCTGTGCTATGATTGGTTCTAAACCCAGACTGAAAGTCTTCATATATATTATTTTCCTGGAGAAACTCACACAGCTGATTGGCTACAACTTTTTCTAAGATTTTAGATAGGAAGGGGAGATTAGATATTGGCCTGTAATTTGCTAAAACCTCTGGGTCTAGGGTGGGTTTTTTGAGTAGGGGTTTGATTACAGCTATTTTAAAAGACTGTGGTACATAACCTGATGATAATGACAGATTGATTGTGTTAAGTAACGAATTATCTATTAGGGGCAGAATTTCTTTAAGTAATTTAGTTGGAATCGGATCTAAAATACAGGTTGTTGGTTTAGAACCTGAGACTAAGTGATGTATTTATTTATTTAAGTCAAATTGTGACTTCAAACAAAGTTCGTATCGATAAACTGTGATTGTTTTAACTCACATATCAAAATAATTGATATTAATTTAAGTTGTCCACATCCATGTATTCTTTTTGTAATAAATCATGTTGTTATTACTACTTTGGGACGTCTACGTATTGTCTTTTTTTGTATAACTGAGCTGTGACTAGTGATTTTAGGTCAATTTCGTATAGATAAACTGTGATTGTTTTAACTTTACAATTACATGTTATTTGTTTGAATTTCACGACACAAATGTGGAAGCAGCCGTTTACCACCACAGTGTATTTCCTGGGAAGTCTGCTTGGCTCTTTCTTCTCCGGGAATACTGGCGCTATGTCACAATGGCTTTGGCGCTGCCTTGTCTGATCTACATCCCCCTCTGGAGGTAAGTTGCACCTACTTTAAGGAAGCTAGTATTTGTGGTTACCTACTACATGATAGTGACTGGAGATCAATTAATTTTTAAGACCTAGCTAAATCAAATTTAAAACTTTTTAAGTCTTTTTTAGGCCTAAAATTCCGATGATTAAATTTAAGACTTTTTAAAACCCCGCGGGAACAATGTGTAATGCACGGGCCATCCAAGGACCTCTGGTGGTGCTCCTAAACGGATAATACTACAGTTATAACACACGGAAATTAGTTACGGGGACATTTACTATAGAAGGCTGAAAATACAGCTACAAGAACAGTAACAAAGCATCTATTATGCTTATTTCTCTCCACTTGTCCAAGGGAGGGTCCGTTGCTTAGTCAGGTAATAGGTCAATTTAGATTGAGTCTGGAAGCCCTGGCACGACGTTTCTAAATATTGGGTATCGTTTGTTTTTTTCCCCGATACCGGTGCCTGAACCGATACTTTAAAAAAAAAAAAAAAGAGTTCAAAACGACAATGACAACATTTAAGAAAGGCTTTTTAAATTTTTATAACTTCGAGACTCTGGCATGCTAACTAGTTATGCGGCCCCGTGCGGTTGGCGTCCAACTTATAAGAGGGACAAGTGGAATTTAGCCACACGAGATTGAGCAATAACAGGTCTGGGATGATTGGTGACATTATTAATGTCCGTGTTTGCGCTGCTGGCACACTGGATGGCCTGCATCTGGTGTATGATCAGACGGTTTTAATTCATTCTGAGCTACTTGCAATCATTTAATCATCGGAATTTTAGGCCTAAAAAAGACTTAAAAAGTTTTAAATTTGATTTAGCTAGGTCTTAAAAATTAATTGATCTCCAGTCACTATCATGTAGTAGGTAACCACAAATACTAGCTTCCTTAAAGTAGGTGCAACTTACCTCCAGAGGGGGATGTAGATCAGACAAGGCAGCGCCAAAGCCATTGTGACATAGCGCCAGTATTCCCGGAGAAGAAAGAGCCAAGCAGACTTCCCAGGAAATACACTGTGGTGGTAAACGGCTGCTTCCACATTTGTGTCGTGAAATTCAAACAAATAACATGTAATTGTAAAGTTAAAACAATCACAGTTTATCTATACGAAATTGACCTAAAATCACTAGTCACAGCTCAGTTATACAAAAAAAGACAATACGTAGACGTCCCAAAGTAGTAATAACAACATGATTTATTACAAAAAGAATACATGGATGTGGACAACTTAAATTAATATCAATTATTTTGATATGTGAGTTAAAACAATCACAGTTTATCGATACGAACTTTGTTTGAAGTCACAATTTGACTTAAATAAATAAATACATCACTTAAGTCCAATAAAATATAATATATTCATAGATACACGGTATCATGAATGATAATATATATAAATAAGTTTGGTTTTAGTCACAGTTATAGAATTAAAGGATCACAGTGGAATAGACAAGGGGGAGGAGTCTGTGAGAGGCAGCCTATAAATAGAGGAGGCCTCAGGCTCCTCACTCACTCTTGGTCTGAATGTTGTAGTGGAAGGACCTCACAGCTCTGATAGAAACAATTTGCTTTTTCAGGTGCCTAACCTAGTAAGACCTGAAGAAGACCCAAGAGTGTCTCATGACACCTTCACGTGTTTTCAGTTTCTGATTTTATTTTCAGTTTCTTTGAGTTATTGTGTTTTTGATTTAATTTCATGCTAACAATAATGGTTCCAAGTTGCATTCTGCGCTTTCTCAAGTATTCTCCTCTCCTCACAACACCTGAGGGTTGTCCTGTCGTGCGGGCAGCGCCATCAGTTGTGATACCGACGCACATGTCCCAGCTTCGTCCCAATGAACTCAAATACAAGTCCACAGAGCTGCGATTTTTCGTTTTTTTCTTTAAAAAAATGATACTACCAAATAGGAACATTGCGGGTGAGACATTTAAAAAAAATCATTGATCATGCACAGACTGATTCTATACATCTATACTGTTAAGCTAAGTTTACTAGTGAGGTTGCTGTACTGAAGAAAGCTTCAGGGGCCTATAGATCATCACTTAATATGGTACCTGGAAAATCAGGAGGTAGCATGGAATTTTTTTTCAAGGCAAGCGTGGGAACCCTGTAAATACAGTGGAGAGAGTTGTCTACCTACATATGTGTGTGTCAAATACAAATGTCCAAACACATGCAATCTGTCAAGGATTATAAAAACATGACTTCTTACATTATAGTGCAAACAAATAACTTAGATTAGAAAATGAAAACCCACGTTTCCCTTCCTGCTACACACCTGAAGTCTCTGATCATCATTTATACACAGTGTAGCAGATCCCCCGAAAGATGGTCGAGACTTTACTGATGTCTAGGTCGTTTATTGAACCGTCCTTTTCCATGTACACCTTAATACAACTTAAACAACTCAGATACACCGTAAGAAAATTGTGCCTCTTCGGAGGTTGCTAAAAACATAGCCTCTTCCGTCGCAACGCTGACGTCATCACGAGGCAACTCTGCCGGAACCATTTCAAAATAAAATCATCTAACATGTTTACAATAGAATAAAAGAGACACTTCTGGCGATATAAACAATAACACACGGTGGGTTAGTTACAAATAATTCTATGTACATTTTGCATTCATCATAAACTTTACTCTGCTCATCTCAAGTGAAAATGTCACATTCTAAATATATACAATAATAACAATATAAACAATAACACACAGTTGGTTAGTTACACTCCCACCAAATTATGAGTGTTTTGGATCAAATGACAATAACAACGAATAATTTCTCATATACAATATCAGTGCATTTTGCAATCATAGCTTAAGTAGCTTCTAACAGCAGAACTAACTTCTGCACTGGATGTTCCAACACAGAAAGTTTACCAGAGCGTTCACCCTTTACATTCAAGTTCTTATCTACCACTGAGATGGCCTTAAATGTGGGTCTTTTCAGAGGATGGTCATCTTGTCCTCCATGTTGGCTCTTGACTTTAAACACCTTAAGTGTAACCAACCTACGAAGGGAGAAGGCAGAGGTTATCAGGGTTGCATCTCTGACTGAAAGAATCTGCAGCAACTTTTGTTATAGTGGAATGTATTGTTGTGAGTGAATGGAGTGACAAGATTATAGTTGATGAATTTATGCATCAAAAAATAATGACAAATGTAATTTAGTCACAAGTTGATCTGGGCCACAGCTATAATGAATCTCCTCAACCATCTGGTTTCAGTCGCCACTGTCCATCTCCCACCACTGACACTAGTGTGTTGATGTGTACCATCCCTCTGTGTTTTGCTATAAGGCCCAGTCTTTGACACTTTGACGAGAAAGAGACGGACACATCGGGGGATGTAGACCACCGCTCGCTGCAATAGGATGTTTAGAGCTGCATTAGTGTCAGCACAGCTGAATCTTTGCCACAGCGCAACATTCTAGTCAAGCCATTTTTAACTTGGGGGTGGGGAAGGCCAGAGATGGCACTAGAGATGACAACATTGTATTCTTCACCCCGAGGGAAACTCTTCAATGGTGCAAGCCCAATGGGATCTGGCAAATGAGAGTGAGCGAGGCCGTCAGCGGCTCAGCACGGGAGAATGTGAGGCCACAGCGTTGATGCTTATGTAACAGCGTGTGTCTGAATCTGACTGTGGGTTCATGACAGTCTGTGCATGTGTTAGTGTGCATCCAGACTGCAAGCATGTCTGTGTGTAGTGGTCTGTGTTATAGAAAGAGTGTCTGTGCATATTTGAGACTTTATAAATAAATAGAAAATCTTAACATTTAAATATTCACTTCTACATGTCTAAATAAATACAATGTTCAGATGAAGATAAATGGAAATTATACTTTGAGCTGAATTTCAATGGTCTGTAGTTCAATAAGGAACAGGAGTGAATTACTACATATCTTATCACCATATTAATCTTCATGAACAACTTAGTCAAATCAGTTATAGCTTTTAAATCTCCTCTTGAGCTTCTCCTTTGGTACATTATTAAAATATATGCAGCATATACAAAATGAAAATGTCATGCAAGGTTACATCAAGAGCAGTAATATTAGGCTCAAGGGTTCGCTGTGTTCTGGATGCTGGGGCAGAGTAATGAAGAATCAAAATCCTGCTGCAACATTAGTGAAACAAAACCTAAGACTTACCCAAGATAAAAAAGGAAAACACACGTATATGGGGTTCCCTGCACCTTGAATGTAGTCAACAGCGCTCGGATAAGCTGTTAAAACATTACAAAGCAGAATGATTATCAAATTTAATATTTTTCTGGCTTATATTTATGTACTTATGACTAATTCTTCTGGTATTAATTTCTGAATAGCAACAGACGGCAGCCTGTCTTACCACAACAGCCAAAGGCAGAGGGGTGAGATCCATCGTCCGAGCCAGTGCGTCACAGTATTCAGTACTAGCCTACACAGTGACACACAAGCACAGATAGCAGCACTCAACAAAACTTCATTGATTAGCTGCGTAGGCTCAGTGCTCTTTATGCAAATATAAGGATGGTGATATGAAGAAGAGGGGGTCACTTACATTGTCCTGTTGACTACTGACGAGCTCGAAGGCCAGACTGGCTCTGTATTCACTGTACACCTGCAGGGGAGGAGAGACAAAGAGTGGACTGTGAGAAAAGAAAGAAACTAGAGAACCATATATAACAGTGTTATACTTTGTGTGACACGTTTAAATACGATTCTGTCCTTACTTCTTCAGTGATGTCATTAAA
Organism: Limanda limanda; assembly: GCF_963576545.1. NCBI lineage: Eukaryota > Metazoa > Chordata > Actinopteri > Pleuronectiformes > Pleuronectidae > Limanda > Limanda limanda. Next base: position 24,318,036 of record NC_083645.1, on the reverse strand, counting down.
CCTGATGGTGAAAATGTGTTTTAAAATGACGAAAACAACATCAGAGCAGATGACCATGAAGAAATCGAGAAAGAACGGCCACAGGTGCTCTGAGGAAAGGAAGCAAACAAGATGATATTTTTAAATTAATTTTGAATGTTCTCATCAACTGGTGGCTAATAAGCTTTTTAAACCTCAAGGAGAACTGCTTTAATAACAACTCTTACATCGCTATGAGCAACCACCATCATTTCAGCCCTGTGATAAATTCGTTATACAAACTTTGGACCTTTACAACACATGTATGTGAAATGTTATATCCAAGCATATTGTATTATGCATATAAGTCTGATACATACCTCTTGATAAGCTGACAAGACAAGATGCACCTGGAAAAAAAATAATATTACATTTAATTCAATTAGATAAATTAACATTTTACACTTACACACACAAATGAAAAGTAAAAGACAAGCACTTGCTTGTCCAAAGAGGATACAAATCTATTACAGGTTGTGGTCACTAATTCAACAGTTTTGGAAAGTTTAGTAAGCACATTTCAGTCGGGAAAGTACTGAATACACAAGCAGCAGAGGGAAAAAAATATGATTTAAATAATGGCCACTGAGCAGTAAGAGCCGTGCGACACACATCCGCCAGAAGTATATAAATTAAACTAGGCTTTAAGGCGAGTGAAGGATTTTTTAGTCCACATTTTACACAGACAGAAATCCAACCAGCCGAGAGACTTCAGGGCTAGCTTGCTTGGCTCAGCTCGGCTCAGCACGGCGCTGAAACTCGGCGTGCATCTGGGGGATGTGTACACACAGCGTGTACTCACCGGGACAGGCTCCCTCTCTCTCGCACGCCCACTCACACAGCAGAAACGTCCGGTCAAGGGAGCTACGTGGCTAATGCTAACGTGCGTTAGCTTAGCTTCCCCGCCAACTATTTATGAAACTCCGCAGAAACTAAATAAAACCCGCCCGCACTGTTTCATAACCCACTCACACTGACGTCAGGTCGAGTTAAACCCTTAGTTCACCGTGTAAGATGTGAAAATAGTCTGTGGCTAAAGGCCTTTTTTCCCCCACTGGCCTGCCCTACCGAGGCAAGCTAACGCTACTTAGCATCACGCTAGCTGCTGACTCATTCATTTAAATGCCAATATATGATGACAAGACTACCACCGGGATCAAATATAACTAGCAGAAAACACAAGGCAATCCAGCAACAGTATTTCCACATTTAGCAGCAGGTAACAGCAGCTAACTTATCATGTTTCACTATTTTAATTTTAAACTTAAATGATGAGCTTATGCTGGCTAAACTGAGTGATCCATCACTTACCTAAGATGCAGATGAAAGAGGTTGAACCGAGTTGAAGCCGAGAAGTTAATGCGCAGTCAAAATGTCAGCAGCCAATCAGAGTTCTCTCCTGTCGAAGGTGTCCAATCAGATACAGCAGAGCAGGTGCTCCAACACACACTGACTCATCCGCTCACCTCTCTCTCTCTCTCTCTCTCTCTCTCTCTCTCTCTCATGCTCCTCTGATGTTTTCTAATCACTCACACTTAGAACTGATCTCAAACAAACACAAAGTAAACGTCAGTCCTGTTCTTGTCCTAATAAATTGTGATGGTGTTTATTGTAAAAGTGTGAACTGAGCACAGGTGAGAGGGGGAGTGAGGAGGGAACAGACTCCGACAGAGACTCTGACGCAGACAGAAGCTTGCATCGATGCAGAGTCATCCACTACATGTTTGATAACACTCAATACCGCAAAACAATTTTTAACTGCTGCAGCAACTTGGTTATACATCACAAAGAATTGAAAAGAAAATGGCAGTCCCTGAAATGTGCGGAAGATCACCACTGATGTGGCTCAAAATGCCTTCGGCGGAAGTGTAACATTATTAAAACCTAAGGCCTCCCAATGAGTAAAATCTATTAATTTTCTTGAACTTTGGACTTTCCTAAAAATTACAATTAAATTCTACTAAGTGATTCAGAGCTGATTTTATTCCATCACAAATTAGTAAAATTCAATCAATAAAAGCATCTAATTTGTTGAATTCAGCTCACTTTGATTCAAAACTGCACAAAGTCTTTTTTATTATATAAAGGTGACTTATTTATTTATTAAATATTAATTAACCCCAGTCCCACTTTTTTGTGTGTAGGGTTGGTTTTTTGAGTAGGGGTTTGATTACAGCTATTTTAAAAGACTGTGGTACATAACCTGATGATAATGACAGATTGATTGTGTTAAGTAACAAACTATCAATTAGGGCCAGAATTTCTTTAAGTAATTTTGTAGGGATGGGATCTAAGATACAGGTTGTTGGTTTAGAACCTGAGATTATTTTGGTAAACTGATCACGGGTGATCAGAGAGAAGCTGTCTAAATAATGAGAAGGATTCTCAGCCGTTTCTGAGATCTCTGTTGTTGGGAGGGTACGAGTGCCAATTGAGGGCAGGAGATGGTTTATTTTATTTATAATAGTTAGAATTTTATCATTAAAAAAGGTCATAAAGATATTTCTATTTAGGGATGGAGGAATACTCGGTTCAGTGGAGGTGTGACTCTCTGTCAGCCTGGCTACAGTGCTGAAGAGAAACCTTGGGTTGTTTTTATTCTCTTCTATTAGTTTTGAATAGAGAAGAAGAATCCATTTCCTCCCTTTTAGCTCCGATGTTTGTGTATAGATGAAAGAAAATCAAAGCAAAGCTGATTCTCGTGTCTGTCGGCCAAGTTATGTTGCACTTCCTCTAAAAGACCTTATTTATCTTCTCCGCTGGTCATAAAGAGCTCACAAAGAAATATGAGCATTACACAAGGCTGCACTTGTACATCATCTGTTAAAAGCAGAACCTACTCTACTAGAAACCTTCAATTATTGCAATATGAGGATTTAAAACCTGCTGTTATGCTGCTGTTGATTTGAGCCAGAAGGATACAGACGTAGAAGACGGCCAAGAGGAAGTGAAAGATGACTTTTTTACTGTCTCTTTTCCGGACCTTGGATTCTGTGGCCGTCCAGTATAGAGAGTCCAGGATGTCTTGACCTAAAGAGGCCAAGAGCCGATCTGCCAACTGACAGACGAAGGCACAAACACAACCATTGTGTAAACAACAGATACATGACATGGAAATATATAAATAGGTATCTTTTACACTGTGTGGAATAAATGTTGAAGTACCTCCGACGTGTTGTAGATAATGAAGAGTTTGATGGCCGACTGTCCTCGGATGAGGTAGTACATCATGGAGTAGTCCACGTAGTGCATCATGGAGACGCACAGCACCATGATCAGGCCCTTCAGCACGTCACACACCTGCGCTGGCTGCAATAGCCGGGACCTACTGAAAAAAGTCAGAATTCTGAGAAAAAAGTCAGAATTCTGAGAAAAAAGTCAGAATTCTGAGAAAAAAGTCAGAATTCTGAGTTTAAACTCAGAACTCACTTGTTTTTTCCACAGCGGCCCTAATCCGAAGCGTATTGCATTCACTTAAAAAAACAGGATTTTTCCTGTTTTTCGAACTTGTTTTTTCCCCGTTTTTCGAACTTTTTTATTTTCTGATTTTACGAGATAAAAATCCTGTTTTTCTAGCCGCGGTGGCTAGCAGGTGCTGGCTAACTAGAGCTAACGGAGGTTCTAAACTGCGGAGCCGCGCTTCTAAATCACTTAGCCTCGCTTCCATCGCTACCAACGTACTACATTTATTACAAGTACCACTACTGTTAAGGGAGGCAGAGGAGTAAGTAAACATTAGACACTCTGAGCAAGAAAGAGCAGTGGACCGAGAGGGAGAGAGAGAAGACATTGCTGCTATACAGCTACGAGGGTGAGTTTTAAACAGAACACAGAATCACTAAGCACCAGAGAGTAGGGGCTAGTATGTGTGGGTGTTTAACTACAGACCGGAGATTTTAGCCGTAATAATACAGAGAAACCGCTGTTAGCAGAGGAGCTAGTTCATGGAGCGACCACCACCAGTGGCCGGTAAACAGGAAGTGACGAAATGACGCAGCATGCTTACCGTATTGGCGCGTATCAGGGTGACCACGGTGTTGTTGGAGGTGAAGGCGATGTTGAAGGTGCAGGCTTGGACCATGATGAGGATGGAATGGAGGACTGAGAGGCCGACACTCAGGAAAGCAACTCATTTAAAAGGCAATTTAACACTGAATACAACTCCATTAAACAACCAAAACTACAAGCACACTGAAAACACGACCCTGTGTCCTGCTCATCCACTCACCTAAATCATTATAAAGTACAGTTTGAAAACCTTATCTCAAAGTCTTTAATCGTCCTAATTGTGGGATGAGACAAGCAGATAGATCTTCAGTGCAACCTAGGGCTGCTCGATTATGGAAAAAATCATAATCACGATTATTTTGGACAAAAACGAAATCACGATTATTCAGACAATTATTAATATGTGCTAACCGGAAGTACCAGTCACTTCCGGTTCCGGTAAACACGATTACGGCTGTGTGTCTCATTCCTCCGTGAAGCCATGCAGAATATCGGTGCCTGGTTATTCAAACCCTTAATGATGGCAACATTAACACTCTCCATAAAAACACTTTGTAACTGAGAACTTTGAAATTTCCTCTCAATATTAAATGTCCCCATCTGCCCCCCTACTACAAGCACACAGACAGAGAGAGAAAGAGAGGGGTGGGGGGGGGGCTATGAGAACCATCATAATTTATCCCCAAACCCCGACCTTGAACGGGTTCCATACAACAACTAGGGGAGAATCGCAAGCTGACCCGCACGGGTCCCGTGTGAACAGCCGGGCGGATGCACGCTGGAGAATGAACACTGCGCGGCCGCTACACTGTGTGGTGCTGCTGCTCATCGGATTCGAAGAGTCGATCAGACGGGGCTGCCCTCCCTCTGCCATTTTCCACTTGCGCTGTTTTTTTAAATACCTCCGGTCCCCACACACACAACTCGCCTCCTTCACTTCACAGCTGCTTGAGAGTGAGTGCCAGTCAGCAGGGCCGCGCTGAATGCTCCGGGGGAGGGACTGAATTGCGCATGCGCGTCGCTTTAGAAAAAAATGCCAAATAATTGTTTCAACTCGATTATAGTAGTTTGGAGATCGTTTGACCCAATAATCGTAATCACGATTATATTTGATTAATTGAGCAGCCCTACCTTGTTCCTCCATCCTCGTGCCGTCCACGCGCAGCTCGTTGGTCGCCTTCGTAGCCTTCGGTGGGGGAGGCCTTGAGAAGATGGAGAGATGTTAGGCAAGGGGCACAGTGAGAGTGTACCAGACTAATAGGGGTGTCACGATACCAAAAACTCAGTAGTAGGTGCCAATGCACTTTCTCAGAGGAACCATATGATGAGATAAAACATTCCTCTGACCCGATTACCATAATCCTGTTGGGGTTTCGGTTTCACGCTCATCTTTAAACCCCAAATACGCTTAAGCCTGTTGGATCTCTGTGTCTCTGAGTCGTTTGTTTCATTCACTGACCAGGATCTGTAAAGTCCTTCTAAGAGGGACACATGTTTGCTGGTGTTTAGTTGAGGCCACTTATAGCTGCTTGTTCAGACTGCAGGGAAACCAGTTTGACCAACAAAGTGAACACATGACTGTGATTAATGAGCTCGCAGCACTATACCACTCACATTTGAAATTCTTCTAACCTGGAAAACTTTCAGATGATAAGCTGGTTCATAAATGAAAAGCAAAAGCAGGGTATCACTGTTTATAAAGTGCTTGAGAGGCCAATAAAACCCTACAGCACTCCAATCTGTAAATATAGTTTATAATGCTGTCAACATGTTAGTAAACTGAGAGTTAACAAAAAGCTTATTTTCAAACATGAAATGAAATATAATTCATCCTGAAAGTAGAAGAATATTGAAGTAAAGTAATGTAATTGCACGGCCAGACCTTTTGGTGGAGGACTGCGGGGCTGGTGGTTGGGCGGTAGGCTTGGGCTTGATGCCCAGGGATGTGCCTTCCACCTTCATTTATTTTTTCAGCTTTCTGAAGATGGAGAGATGTTAGGCAAGGGTGAGGAGAAAGTGTGCACAGTGAGAGTGTCCCAGACTACTAGGGGTGTCACCATACCAAAAACTCAGTAGTCGGTGCCAATACCAGTAAAATAACAAAATTCTCGATGCCAATTTCGATACCACGGTAAAAAAAAAGTGCATTCTTTGGATGTTGTTAATGTACCGCAATAAGACTGTACAACTCATCTAACTCTGTCAGAGCCACCATCACAGAACTGCACTAAATATACCTGTCTCCTTGCACTGTGTACCCTGTACAACACTCCGCTCCATATACTGGAACACTTACTTCACACCTGCTAGTTAAGGCAACACTCACACCAATGCATCACAAGAAAAACAATATGTTATTACAAGTGTTTCATGAACTTAAATTCGTCAGAAACACACACACCAAGATCAATATCATAATTGAACAGCTTTCACACCACAGACATCCAATTGCGTGTACATAATATTCAAAAAATTCCATAGCCACAAGAATGGTACAAAACAGGTATAATTTGAGACACAAGAAAACACAAATACTCCTCTAGTCAAACACTTCATATTACATGGACCACAATCACTTAGAGTAGCAGGCCTCCAATACAATTTGTCTTGGACCGATATATAACGAAAGAAAATGGAGAGAAGATGGATCTTCCTCCTGAACACAAAATAACCAATTGGCCTGAATGTTAAAATAAATTCAACAATTTTGTGAATATTTCATGACTCCTAAACAACATGGGGCATTGGATAGAATGAAGATAATATTCAGCACCCAGGAGACCCAATTCATAGAGTGTACAGTGGGTTTAGAATCCTGGCCGTGGACTAGGGCCCTAATCCTAACATGTTCTACCCAAACCTAAACCCAGCGCCGCACCGCTTCCATGACGCGAACTACGCGCTGTGCGTAGGGCACCAAGTCCTGAGGGGGCACCAAAAAATAGGCAACTGAAAAATCATCATAGTTATAATAATTATGTAGCCGAGCGTTTAGTCGTATCATAGGTCCGGCCTCAGCCGACAAAGGACACGAGAGCAGGTCATGCGCTCGGCACAGCACACACGTTATTCTCTGCTCACTTTGCAACTTCACTCATCACAGAACCCACTTCCTTTAAAAAACTACTTTCAACATAAGAGTCACTACCAACAACCTGCTTAGAACAGGAAATACAAATCAACCCTCGACAATAACGTCATTAAATAAAATAGCTTACAATTATAATGCTGATATTATTTCAGTATAGAAATATCAGGCACCTTTCAGGCATGTATATCACAAAACAGGCAGAGCAAGAGGTATATTTAATTGCTCATAAAAAGTTACGATGGTTCGTTAATGGTTAGCCTACGCATACACCTCGAACTAGCTGACGTTATTGCTAATGTAGGGCCCTATGAAATCCGTTTTGCTTTTTTCCAAATTCCGTTTTTTCCGTTTTCATTTTCATGAATTCCGTTTTTACACTTTAAGCTATTTAAATCATCAGAACGAGTGTCAAATAAGTGCGAACGAATACATTTATTAAAACATCACAACATTGCACTGTTTTCAGTGCTTCAAATAAGAACATTACACAAATAATAAAGTGCTTATAAACTTTTCACAGTGTCCTTAAAGTGTAAAAAATGCATAACTGAGGACTTGAGGACCCTTTTTGTAACAATAAAAAGTGCTTATAACCTGTCCTTCATTTTAACAAATCATAACTCACCAATGACGATGTTTAGGACGCTACAATCCCGTGCATCCGTTGTTTCATCCACAACCACAGCGAACTTCTTCCCCCTGATCTGCTTTAAAACGGCAGTCATGTGTTGATCAAACACTCGAGGCAGGTGAGTCTGGCGGAGGCTGCTGGCATTTTGGGGGAGCGCTCCTCCGTGTTTACAGTGTTTGACTAGAAACGGGTGTAACTTTTTTAGCTTCTCAAGGGGGATGTCAGATGCGGCGCACACAGCCACAAAGTCCTCAATAAACTCCACTCTTGAATCTGCTAAGCTGATTGTAGACGTAATTGTGGTTTGTAGGGCCGTGCCCTGGCTACGGCTTTCACTGTTTTTTAGATGGATTTTTGACTTCAAGTGGTCATCGCACGTATCTTTTCTTTTCCAATCAATAGTATGTTGGCATACACGGCAAAACAGCTGATTACCTGAGTGATAAAATTGTTTCGGGTATTGTTCCGCTCTGAATTTTGGGGTTAAAACCGAATTATTAAGCTTTTTGGAAGTTTTAGGCATTTCCGCGGTCAGCCGCGGGCGCTTCAACTTCTTGTTAGGAGCGGGGGCGGGACCTATTGTTTGCATCCCCGCTAACTAGGCTGGAGTGGTGGACCGGGTGTTTTTAGCATTGTTTTGGGAGTGACTGCTAAACATTCAGTGAGGTTAATGTCACCTGTATTGTTTCCCTTTCTCTCGAAACTGAATTTCACCAAAATAATGGCGAATTCCGCTGCATTCCGTGTTAACAGTAGATTCCGTTTTTATTGTCCGATTCCGTGATTCCGTCCGCGTTTTCATTATCGCGGAAATCATAGGGCCCTACTAATGTTAGCACACTCAAATATGTTATAACTTAGGTGCAAGCTAAATTGAGATTTTACTGTTAAACATTATGCATTTTACAAGTAGGCCTAACTGACGCCAGCTAGATGTTACTTTACTTTACATTCTATTATGCTTTTATATTAGATTAGATTCATCAAACAGTTGATAAACAAAGGGGGAGAGCACCTTGGCTGCATGCTTACAGTATTAAATGTTTATTATTTTTTCGGAATAAGATTCTTTGTTTGAATATTTAGATTTTGGACTTTACTTGAATGTGTGTGTTTGAGTTGTTCTACATAGTGTGTTTACAAAGTTAAGTAAAATTGTGTGAATTTTCTGCTTCTAAATCTTTTCTTTATTGAAGAAGATTGCTAACTTGTATACTTCTGCTTTTAAGTTTGTATTTATGGATGACTATTTAATTTCTACGAGGATTTTGCACATCCCAATACTTGTGTGTATGTATGTTTTGGCTGTTCTGTGTACTGTGTTTACAAAGTAGATTTTCCTTTTTCGTTTTAATAAAATGTTAAACTGGCAGAAACAAACGTTTTTTTCTCGGGGGGGGGGGGGGTACATCATATAGGAGTTAAAGAAAGAAAGTTAAAGAAAGAAACCCACAAATCACTAAGACTATTGAAAAAAAGACAATTCGTGGATGTTAAGTAGTAATTACACGATTTATTACAAAAACAATACATGGATATAGACAACTCAAATTAAAAACATGTAATTTGATATGTGATTTAAATCAATCACAGTTTATCGATATACGAATTTCGTTCAAAGTCACAATTTTATTTTAAATAGAATATAAATACATAAATATATCACTACATCCAATAAAATATAATATATTCATAGAAACACGGTATCATGAATGATAATATATATAAATAAGTTTATTTTAATTCAGTTATAGAATTAAAGGATCACAGTGGAATAAACAAGGGGGAGGAGTCTGTGAGAGGCAGCCTATAAATAGATGAGCCCTCAGTCTTCTCACTCTTGCTCCGAATGTTGTAGTGGAAGGAGCTCGCAGCTCAAGATAGAAATATTTAGCTTTTTAACATGCCTAATAAGATCTGAAGAAGACCCAAGAGGGTCGAAACGTCGTGACACGTCACATGTTTTCCGTTTTTGATTTTATTATCAGTTTGTTTCTTTGAGTTATTGTGTTTGAATTTAATTTCATGCAAAAAACAATGGTTCCAAGTTGCATTCTGCGACTTCTCAATTATTATCCTCACAACCCCTGAGGGTTTTTTTCTGTCAAGCAGGCAGCGCTTTCAGTTGTGATACTGACGCACATGTCCCACTGAACTAAAATACAAGTCCACGGAGCTGAAAATGTCTTCTGCAGTCGTAGTAGTAGGGTGCTCTCTTGTGCAGAGAAATTATTCCTGCAAGTCCCCGTCCCACACATGTTTCACGTATACAAGGTGAATTAATTGCTGAATAAACTAAAAGTTAATTTAAAGCTTTATTTTATATTTTAGATACATTTATATGTAACCTACAATAATAATAATGCTCATGTCTGACAGATGGAATAGTTTGGATGTGCATTTAAAACAAATTTCTATGACTTCTCAAAAAAAAACGGACTAAAAGACAGCTGAAAATAGACGTTTATTCTCAACACTGGTTTTATTATAAAATAGCACAACTTCAAAAAAGCGCACTATTTGCAGCTAGCCGTCCTCTACATGGAAGATTCAACAGCGACAAGCTGTTGTATGTGTGGTTCCTGCTATAAGCAAGGTGTTGGTCGGCACTCTTGTTTTGAAGGGGGTGTTGTCGAGAGAGAAGTTTTGAAGTGTGAAGGAAAATAATGGTTGCGATGTCCCGATTCAATAACCGTCTCTCGTGTCATTTTTCGGCTGAGGCCTGACAGTAAAAGGGGAAAAAACCATCGGCTACACAGAGTTTTGAATTTGAAAAAGATTCAAGACTTTTGAAGGGTCTTGATAATCGTTTCAACTCGATTATAGTAGTTTGGAGATCGTTTGACCCAATAATCGTGATCACGATTATATTTCGATTAATTGCGCAGCCCTAACTGAACCTGACTAAGGCTCTGCAGTTCATCATCCTAGTTCTAGACCTGAGCAAAAAAGAATCCATTTCCTCCCTTTTAGCTCCAATGTTTGTGAATAGCTGAAAGAAAATCAATGCAAAGCTGATTCTTGTGTCTGTCGGCCAAGTTATGTTGACCTTATTTATCTTCTCCGCTGGTCATAAAGAGCTCACAAAGAAATATGAGCATAACTCGAGGCTGCACTTGTACATCATCTGTTAAAAGCAGAACCTACTCTACTAGAAACCTTCAATTATTGCAATATGAGGATTTAAAACCTGCTGTTATGCTGCTGTTGATTTGAGCCAGAAGGATACAGACATAGAAGACGGCCAAGAGGAAGTGAAAGATGACTTTTTTACTGTCTCTTTTCCGGACCTTGGATTCTGTGGCCGTCCAGTATAGAGAGTCCAGGATGTCTTGACCTAAAGAGGCCAAGAGCCGATCTGCAAACTGACAGACGAAGGCACAAACACAACCATTGTGTAAACAACAGATACATGACATGGAAATATATAAATAGGTATCTTTTACACTGTGTGGAATAAATGTTGAAGTACCTCCAACGTGTTGTAGATAATGAAGAGTTTGATGGCCGACTGTCCTCGGATGAGGTAGTACATCATGGAGACGCACAGCACCATGATCAGGCCCTTCAGCACGTCACACACCTGCGCTGGCTGCAATAGCCGGGAACTACTGAAAAAAGTCAGAATTCTGAGTTTAAACTCAGAACTCACTTGTTTTTCCCACAGCGGCCCTAATCCGAAGCGTATTGCATTCACTTAAAAAAAAAACACAGGATTTTTCCTGTTTTTCGAACTTGTTTTTTCCCCGTTTTTCGAACTTTTTTATTTTCTGATTTTACGAGATAAAAATCCTGTTTTTCTAGCCGCGGTGGCTAGCAGGTGCTGGCTAACTAGAGCTAACGGAGGTTCTAAACTGCGGAGCCGCGCTTCTAAATCACTTAGCCTCGCTTTCATCGCTACCAACGTACTACATTTATTACAAGTACCACTACTGTTAAGGGAGGCAGAGGAGTAAGTAAACATTAGACAATCTGAGCAAGAAATAGCAGTGGACCGAGAGGGAGAGAGAGAAGACATTGCTGCTATACAGCTACGAGGGTGAGTTTTAAACAGAACACAGAATCACTAAGCACCAGAGAGTAGGGGCTAGTATGTGTGGGTGTTTAACTACAAACCGGAGATTTTAGCCGTAATAATACAGAGAAACCGCTGTTAGCAGAGGAGCTAGTTCATGGAGCGACCACCACCAGCGGCTGGTAAACAGGAAGTGACGAAATGACGCAGCATGCTTACCGTATTGGCGCGTATCAGGGTGACCACGGTGTTGTTGGAGGTGAAGGCGATGTTGAAGGTGCAGGCTTGGACCATGATGAGGATGGAATGGAGGACTGAGAGGCCGACACTCAGGAAAGTAACTCATTTAAAAGGCAATTTAACACTGAATACAACTCCATTAAACAACCAAAACTACAAGCACACTGAAAACACGACCCTGTGTCCTGCTCATCCACTCACCTAAATCTTTATAAAGTACAGTTTGAAAACCTTATCTCAAAGTCTTTAATCGTCCTAATTGTGGGATGAGACAAGCAGATAGATCTTCAGTGCACTGAACCTGACTAAGGCTCTGCAGTTCATCATCCTGTAGTACATCATGGAGTAGTCCACTTAGTGCATCATGGAGACGCACAGCACCATGATCAGGCCCTTCAGCATGTCACACACCTGCGCTGGCTGCAATAGCCGGGACCCTCTGAAAAAAGTCAGAATTCTGAGAAAAAGTCAGAATTCTGAGATTAAAGTCAGAATTCTGAGAAAAAAGTCAGAATTCTGAGTTTAAACTCAGAACTCACTTGTTTTTTCCACAGTGGCCCTAATCCGAAGCGTATTGTATTCACTTAAAAAAAAAAAAAAAAAACAGGATAAAAATCCTGTTTTTCTGAGTTAAGTTTTCTCCGGAAAAGGTGTTCCCTTAATCCTGCCTGAAGCTCTCACATGCATGGAGTATGGTTGCTGCTCCATCAGCCTGACCCTGCAACAGACTAATGTAGCCGAGCGGTTTGTTCTATTATACTGTCAGGAGGCCTCAGCCTTAAGAGAATCCGAGAGATGGTTATTGAATCGGGACATCACACTCATTTATTTTCCTTCACATTTTTCTCTATCGTTAGAACCCCTTTCCGATGGAACCCCTTTCAAAACAAGAGTCCCAACCACCAACCTGCTAATAACAGGAACTACAAATCAATCTTCTATAATAAAGCCACTAACGGGAAAAAAATAAAAACTATCCTCTACCTATCTGTAGCATATCCCCCGAAAGATGGTCGAGACTTTCAACTGATGTTTTCAGGTTTATTTGAGCTACGTCTATGGACGCTATACGTCACTTTCAAAATAAAAGCATGGAAAAAAATTTGAGCGAAAAACAGGAAAAAAATCAGTTCGAAAAACAGGATTTTTATCTCGGAAAAACGGGGGAAAAAAGTTCGAAAAACAGGATTTTTATCTCGGAAAAACAGGGGGAAAAATGTTCGAAAAACTGGATTTTTCCTGTTTTTCGAACTTTTTTTTTTTTACCAAGAGCTTTTTTTATTTTTTCAAGTGAATGCAATACGCCTCCATAGCAAAAGCCACATTCACAGATCTCAATTTGGCTTCATGGGCGTTAACATGGTGCGACATCCTCTGCCCTTTACCCCTCGACAGGAGCGAGGAGAAACCAAAAATAAACCCTTTAACAACAAGAATTTCAAACTTTTAACTATAGGTTGTGTTTGACAGAATTATAAACAAATAAAGATAGAAGTAGTTTTAGCTAGATATAAGGCCTTGTACAAATGATTTTATAATAACCTTTTCCTCTCCTGATGTTTAATCTACAAATTATAAATGTGTGCGTCACATTGATGGTCAGTCTCACAGCTGTCTTGATAGGAGGTCAGACAGAGTGACGTTGTTGACTTAATTTTGTATGTTGCTTTGGTTTCGAGGATCCGAATGTTTACAGTCAGGATTGTTTTGATGAAGCAGAAAACATAATAATCTTTTCTCCAATTGTAAACACCTTTGGCCCACATTGCATCTGCTGGTTCAAGGACTTTTATTAAATAAACAGGTTGCCTAGCAACTATAGCGTCATTGGGAGTGTCTTCCTTTTCACTTCCGTATACCAAATGCCAGGAGGATGGATTACGCCTGCGCACTTCCGAGGAGGAGGAACGAAGAACTACTGTTATGAAATAGACAGACGCCGGATGTTCAGCGCGCTCTGATACATCTAATGTAATGGAAGCCCATTGCTTTGCTGTAACCTGTTCATTGCTCTCCTAAATAAATACTTTGATTGACCAAACTGAGTTCGGCTCGTCTTCTCTTAAAGGATAAAAGAACACATTTTCAACAGGGGACATGCATAAACCTCAGAGAAAGTCCAGAGTGAGGGATCCACGAATCGACAGATGTGCAGTAGATGTTGAGTGTAATTTAGCACATCAACACAATTATTATTAATGATATTTACAAGGTGTGTAGTTGGCATGTTCTCTCTCTGGTTTTTCATTTGGTTAGTCCAGCTTCCTCTCACAGTCTAAACACATCCAGGTTTTCTTAATATGAGATTGTTTACTGTCCGTAGGTGGGACGCGTCTCCATATGTCATCAATCCCGGGGTTTAACTGTCCATGTTATACCTCATCTTCCACCCTGTGCGACTGATTATTCTCACAGATTATCACAACAGGATCAGCTCTGCACACAGTGTTTGTTCCAACACAATCACAGGTGTTTATTCCCAGTTGCACCCCCCCCTCAGGGACTCCATGTACCTGGATGAGGAGTCTCTTACCTTGTGGGAACGCGTTGGGCTGCACCGCGCACAGGAACGTGTGCACCATGTGGAACAGGATCCCGATCGGACCCGGCTCGTAGTGGGCCAGAGTCTCGTAGAGTCCCGCGGGCACGTAACCGAAATCCAACTTTCCCGGGCAGGAGGACTGGGACCAGTGGATGAGAACTGCTGCTACTTCTATTTTTTTTAAATTGATGAACACAAATATTTATCAGCTGAAAAATGTTCAGACTGAGAGGAATCTCTATGAGGGGAATAGGCAGCGGTGGAATTGAAGTATAAGTACATTTGCCCATCTGCTGTACTTCATTAGGCTTCAATTTAAAGGAACCTGGCTATTAAATAAATATTCAAATGGTGCAGAGTCCCAACTGCTTTTAAAATAATCAACAAGAATTAGTGCCTGATTTGGGATTTACTCAAGTACAAAGTGTGATAGAAAGTCTCCTTAAACATCCAAATTAAAACTCAGTACTTCCATTGGATGAAATAATAGTAAATAATAATGACAGCGGTGGATGAAGTAAAATAAAATGCACAAAATGTACTGATGTAAAAGTACCACATTAACCTACTTGAGTAACAAATACTTACTTTTAAATATACATTGAGTATTAAAAGTAAATGTTTACTTCCTGAGTGAAGCCTACTCCCTAATACAATAGTCTATTTATTACACCATTAAATGTTTATACTGAATATTTTACATCCATAACACAGAAGAGCAGAACACTAGATATGACATGTGTAATAGGCTGAAAATGCCATGCATTTAGTTTTTAGCATAACAGATACCTGGTGCAGAGTTTAGCTATGACAAGAGGTTGGTTCACCCTATATCAGGGGTTAAATGAGAAAAATAGCCATGTTCAACAACAACTTAAAAAACAACTTTTTATTAACCCAAAAAAAGAGAATTTACATACAATTAAATATGAACCACACTGATGAAACAGAGCAGGCAGTGTACTGGACCATCGCAGCTTTCATAAGAACACTTCAGCCTCGTCTCCATCCCCCCCGCCCTGAGCTCTGCTGGGGGTCGGCTTCAGACCAATCACAACGAGGCCGAGCTCAGGCCAGAGGACACAAGACTTTTGAAAAAAAAACACATGAAGTTCTGTGTCCGAGTTCATGCACAGAAATGAAAAGAACAACAACTGGCAGCTCCAAAAATATAATTATCTTATATTACAAACTCTCTCTTCAAAACAGAATTAAATCAATATTGATATGTGTAAACTTTATATACATCTATATTCTATATCATATACATCTTCATTCTTTTCAAAGCAAAACATTAAAATAAAACCTTCATGTTTGATAAGTACTTTTTGTATTCCATAATGAATTGAGTGGACCAAAAAGAGGAAATTAAATCATTCTAAATATTATTCAATTTACCCACTTTTATTTTCAGACTGTTGAAATCACTGTCGGCACTAATGTTTAGATCTTGTACCACTTGAATGTATTTGTCTTTATAATTCAGCTAAAAGGAAAAGCTGTCGATGCAAAGTACCGACGGCAGGAACCAGGATGTTCTACAGAACTATTGATTGATTTCAACTTATTGAGATGAGAATCTGCAGCGGAAACTTTGAGTCTGGCTGCAGGAAATGTATGCACTTTGATATTACATGTTAGGAATAATAGATAATATCTTGTTCACGCTTAATCACAAACATGGGTAACAAATGATAGCAAATACAATAATATATATATATATATGTATATATATATATATATATATATATAAATACATATATTGCCTTTATAGGTTTTTCATTGCAATTAAAGAAAAAGTTTAAATCAGTTTAAATTAAAAAATTCACAAGATCAGTCAACAGAAAAAGAAGCATGCATTCAAACAAGGCATTTTGTTGTGGAAATATTGCTTTTCTATTTTTTTTCTGAGGATGTAAACATTAGAACATCACTTGAGAGGCCGATGAGAAATGGGACCACGTGGTCCATCAGTGCAAACATTCTCCAGACCTAAAGTAACGAAGAAGTAAAAACAATTTCTATCCAACGACAATCACACTCGTTAAACCTTGAAGGATGTGAGATGTAAAAGAATTAGTCCCGTGGGGCAAAGTGATGACAAACGTAACCTTAGCAAGAAGGAAACTGAGATTATCTTCAGCAAAAGCTCTTTTTCTGTGTAAGTGGCTGGAGAAGCAACATATTTAGTGTCGGAGCCTTTCAACATTAGAGTTGCAGCTTCGGATAATGCTGTGCTCTGACTGGGCCTTTGAATAAAAGGTTTCTGTGTTGGCTGCTAATGATGGAATGTCGTGGCTCCACTTAAAGCTGCTCTTTAAAAACCCATGCAAACAAGCCCCACCGAGGTATAAACTTTCACTTTGGTCTGAACACAGCGGGAAAGATGAAGCGAGCGGCGAAGCATAGAAACTCTAATATCAACAGTGTGTGACGGTTAATTGCAGTGTTTACTAGTTAGTTTTGAACTGTGAGCGACCCCTCATCACCAGCTGTGTGTGAAACAGTTGAGACCAATTTGAAAAGTTCATTCTTTCTCTTTTTCTGTTGCCTAAAGGTATAACTGATAGAAATAGTAGAGGAATCTAATTAAACTTTATTATATGTGTAGCAGAAATATATTTGCTATCTACTTTCAAGTCTCATTAATCACCTCAAGACCAATTAAATGTATCTAACATCACTACAGGGAACTGACCTTCAGTTTGGAGGAAACGCTCGGCTCTGACCACCTCTAGTTCCTCTTTATTGAACAGTGTGAATAACCTCAGTAAATCTGATGGTGCGGCTCCTAAAAGAAGAAGAAGTCTTGTATATTGATTTTGATGTGAGACCTACAACTAACATTCAGACTAAATTACCCTGACAATTGTTTTAACTAGAGGGAAGAGGAAACACTTGATGCAGTTATAAATGGCGCCAGGTTTTAATGTAGAAGTTATTCTGGGTTCTTTTCAGGCTGCTGAGAAAACTGAGAAACTCCCTCTTCCTGGTCCCAGTGCTGCTCACACTGGAAGTGCTTGTGTGCTCACACATACGCTGGATCACACACTCTCAACACCTACACACACACAGACACACACTAGTTCATCCTGACGCCTCCCTCTCAATGTGCTCTTAAAATCCTGCTCAAGTTTTCTTCGTCAATCTTCTGGACCTCAGGCTTTGTCCCTGTTCACAATAACGTTCTGTGTCGCCAGTGACTTGAATAAATACTCAGCTTGTTGCTGCTGTTGGCCAGGGGGGCCGGACTGAGAGGCCTCGGCTGTCTGTCTTTCCTGAGTGGTTCATCACTACATTCACGGCTGCTGCTGCTGCTGCTGCTGCTCAGTCGATGCGGTTACCGCAGATTGTGAACCGGTCGACCTCCAGCAGGTCGTTTTTGGGAGTCCTGTGCTTCAGCTCAGCGGCTGCTTGTGCCTCCTCCTCATCTTCTCCTTCTTTGGAGAGTGAGGCTGCGGGTTGTTCTGGTTCAGGTGGTGGAGATGGAGATGGAGGACGGCTTGCTGGTGCAGCAGGAGAGGAGTCAGTGGGCGGGGGAGGAAACAAGTCAGTCCTGGGAGCCGGCTGAGCGGTCACAGAGGAAGAGGAGGTGGTGGAGGTGGAGGAAGAGGATGGTGGACTGCAGGGTGTGACAGGGATCTCATCCACCTTAGATTCACCTGTAAAGAGTAGATGGCAAAAATGAAAAGACGTATTCACCGGACATTGTGGCAAATGGGCTCTTACATTAAAGTCCGTAAATAGAGAAGCATGGTCTGTGTAATAAGTTTCTGTGATTTGTTTTTGGCCACTTGGGGAAAGCAGAAACAATCTGAATCTATTTAACCAACTTCTCTAATTCAAGAGGTGGGGTTTATTTGCACCTTTTTCAGATCCGGGTTGTGATTCTGACCATGTGACAAACTTAATTGTTGGTAGCTTCTGCTTTTTGGTCCTCACCGACTCCGAGGGAAATATCTATGACCGAAACGAATGGGATTGAACCAAAACACTTAAGTAGCGACTGCACAATGAGCTGAAACTCTGAGTTTAGAGAGCTGTGAATTCAGGTGATGATTCTCAGTGCAACAGTAACATAATGCACCACTGACTTCAAGTGTGTGTTGGTCATAAGTGCAACTGCTTTCCGCTGCCTCAGGAAACCAATTTGCAAAAAACGCACTTGACCTTTTAAGAGCAAAATGCAACTGGGCCCAAGTGCATTTGCTTTTTAAAAACCAGCCTTAGAGGTGTCTGTGTTTTACCTGAAGGTGTGGGACATCTGGCCGGCTCAGCTTTACTGGGGGTCTTTGCAGAGGAAGAGGCAGTGGGGGTGGAGGGCTTCTCAAACAGCTTGTCCTCCATGTTGGCTCTCTTGACGTAAACGCAAGACTTCCCCAGGAGCACAATACTGTTCAACACCTTAAGTGTAACCAACCTACAAAGGGAGAAGGCAGAGGTTAACAGGGTTGCATCACTGACAATAATAGTAACTTTTTCTGGAGTGATACAATTTATTTTTTATGAAGATAACAATCTAAGACACAGAATATTGTAAAAATACAGACTAAACCCAAATAATCTGACGTTTAAGGTTTCCCATCCTCTTTTTGGGCACCATGCCATTATGGTTGATGAATTTATGCATCTGGATCGAAACATAATGCGAAATGTAATTAAGCAACAACTTGATCTCCTCAACCATCTGGTTTCAGTCGCCACTGTCCATTACCCACCACCATGAAAATGTCATGCACGGTTACATCAAGAGCAGTAATATTAGGCTCAAGGGTTCCCTGTGTTCTGGATGCTGGGGCAGAGGAATGAAGAATCAAAATCCTGCTGCAACGTTAGTGAAACAAAACCTCAGACTTACCCAAGATAAAAGAGGAAAACACAAGTATATGACAGGGCTCCTTGCACCTTGACTGAAGTCATCACCACTCGGATAAGCTGGTAAAACATTACAAAGCAGAATGAATATCAAATTTAAAATTTCTCTGGCTAATATTTATGTGCTAATGACTAATTTATTGGTATTAATTCCTGAATAGCAACAGACAGCAGCCTGTCTTACCAGAACAGCCAAAGGCAGAGGGATGAATCCCATTCTCCGAGCCACTGAGTCACTGTAGTCAGTACAAGCCTACACAGTGACACACAAGCACAGATAGCAGCACTCAACAAAACTTCTTTGATTAGCTGCGTAGGCTCAGCGCTCTTTATGCAAATATCAGGATGGTGATATGAAGAAGAGGGGGTCACTTACATTTTTCTGTCGACTGCTGACGAGCTCGAAGGCCAGACTGGCTCTGTATTCACTGTACACCTGCAGGGGAGGAGAGACAAAGAGTGGACTGTGAGAAAAGAAAGAAACTGGAGAACCATATTTAACAGTGTTATACTTTGTGTGACACGTTTAAATACGATTCTGTCCTTACGTCTGCAGTGATGTCGTTGAACTTTGTGATGAAAGCATGTTTAATAATGTCGACAGCGACTTCAGAGGTGACGACCATGAAGACGTCGGGGAACAACACCCACAGGTGCTCTGAGTAATGGAAGAAAACAAGATTATATGTTTTTAATTAAATTGAAATGTTCTCATCACCTGGTGGCTAATAAGCTTTTTAAACCTCAAGGAGAACGGCTTTAATAACAAGTCTTTCATCGCTATGAGCAACCATCATCATTCCAGCCCCGTAATGAATTGGTTATACAAACGTTGGGCCTTTAAGTTGACTATAATTTATGTTTTTATATTAATTTATCAGATGACAAAGTAAACAAATGTGAAAGTGTGAAAGGGTTAGCTCATTAATAGCTATTAGCAGAGTGCAGGTGCTTTATGTCTGCTGCATCATCTAAACAAGGAAATGCAATTACCATGGAACATGAGTAAACTACTGGGGACTTGTGACACGAATCCTTCGTTAGCAACACAGAGCTGTAGCTCAGCTGCTGCTTGTACGTCAGTGTTGTGATTTCAGCTGACAGGCCACGTCTGTCATCTACTGGGTTTCTGGCTTTGAGCCTGTCAGGAGGAGCTGATTGTTTTCAGAGAGCTGTCAAACACAAACGCCGAGCTCTCGTCCCTCGCTCCACTCTGTCTCCCTCACTGAGGTGTGTGGGAGGTTCTGCAGAGGGTCGTCTGAAACTTCAGGAAAGTAGCTGCTTAACAGACTATTCTTTTCGAGCCTCGTGCTGGGATTTAAAACTATGCCGAACACACCTGGGGTAACTTACTGTAATAATTCTTAAAATTAATCCATGCAAATCTAGTTTGAAGGAAAACACCTAATTACCTGGATTCCATGAGAATTGTTCCATGTTCCTGAGACAGACGATGAGCAGGAGAACGTAGCTGGTGAACCGCTCTTTGATATCTGCGGGATAAAATAATCACATTTAAAATGACAATCTTTCAACTGTAAAACAATCTGGCAAAGAAAATGTTATTAGTACCAATTGCATCTCTATTTAAGACACTTTCTATTCTCATCAGGGTTTCTGCAGGGTTCACGTATGATGGAAAACCAACAGACACAGTACATCTTAGAATTATATTTCCACACCAGATTTTTCAGTACTTTCTGGATGTGTATAACCAGTGGCGTTTCTAGGATTGAAAGAAAGGGGGGGCTTAGCCCCTAAGGATGCTGAATGTTTTTTTTGGGGCTCATTTGGGGCTGCGGATATCCATTGTTTCAGACAGTTCATAGATTGGTTCAATCAGAAAGAGTGTGATTTTTCTCTGTATCTTTGCTTGCATTCATTCAGTATAAGATAACAGAGACAGAATTTCAGGGTCATTGTGAAATTTGACAACACCAATATGAACTTTTCTCAAATAGAGAGAAATAATTTTTCTGCTTATAAAGGAAAGAGGGATAAACTAGTTTTCATATCCGTGTCACTCCCAAATCCTAATTCTTAAAGGGACCACACAGAATGGATGGAGAATGGACCTGCCAGTGTCAACTTCTGAGTTGTTTATTAGTTGTATTATGAGCAGAAGGGAATAAGATACACAATACACAAAATACATTCAAATTATTTCAAAAATAGAATCCAATGCAGAGGAGATTTTAGAAAATGTAATCATGTTTCCATTGATGAGAGACGTTACTTGGCAGAGTGAGAAAGCCAGCGCAGCAGCGATGCAGACTCCCCAAGGTCCTAGTGCCCAGTCTTTTATTGTTAAGTATGATGAGAGGCTATTGGATTGTAATTTGAAGGGGGTGAAAACATACAAACCAGAAACCCACTCACATATGTAGCATGTTAGAGTTATAAATAACTTGTCCATGTGTAAAACAATAGTCTAATCCATTTTAGGGGGGGCTTCAGCCCCCCTAAAATGTGAAAACTGTGGAAACTGTTACTAGTCGGTGCTGCACAATATAAGCAGTAAAGGCTGGAAATATAAAAAGGCACAGCTGTATAGGTTTAGCACAGAATTATCTGGAATAGTAATAAAATGCTAGTTATGACTTATCTCCACAAACAGGCAACGATCAGAGAAAAACTGAGAAAAATGGCAGATGATTAAGCTCATTGTCTTCTGCTGTCATTAGAATACAATTAGTGTGACTGAGATAAAACGATGCTGCCTGTGGGGATTTAAGAGGAAACACACAATACATCTGATTCTCCAGCAATTGCTTCTCTCTTCTTTCAAATGAGAACGGATTCAGAACAGCTTCCTGTGTAAGGATGAGGAATTAAGCCTGAAACTGTTTCATATATAAGCACAGCGGCCGAAGGATCTTACGAAGAAGAGGATCAGAATGTACTGAACCAATGCACTTGTTTGTAGGACAGTTTTCAGAGGAATTGTTCCCTTATTATCCCGGAGTGAGACTCTCAAGTCTCTGTGAATATCTAATTCTATGGAGGCTGAGAACATCACAACAACATGGGGGGGGGGGGAATAAAACATGACAAATGTTGTTCAATTACATTTTAAGAATGATTTTCTGTGTCTTACCACTGTTGGACATTTGGAATAAGTTGTTCTTCTCAAATTTTTTGAACACGCTTCCTTTGATCTCCACGAACTGTGCATGAGAGGGAACAGAAACACAAAGAAAGATTTATTAATGGAAGAATTCACCAAATGGAAAATAATGTTGCGTCTACATTTCATCACCAATGTGGCAAAATTGAATTTTTCTGGAGCACATATGCTGACAAATAACATATGTGTGTATAATGTGCACTGACGTTGTTGGACATCATGATGGTGAGCAGGGACTTGTTGTGGGAGTTGAAGGCGACGTTGAGGGTGGAGGCTTGGACCATGATGAGGATGGAATGGAGGACTGAGAGGCCAACACTCAGGAAAGCAACTCATTTGAAAAGGCAATTTAACACTGAATACAACTCCATTAAAACCTATCACGAGGGATGGAACCTAACAGTTTGACTGACAACCTCCTAATCAAAACTACAAGCACACTGACAACTGTGTCCTGCTCATTCACTCATTTAAATCTGTATAAAGTACAGTATGAAAACCTAATCTCAAAGTCTTTAATCGTCCTAATTGTGGGATGAGACAAGCAGATAGATCTTCAGTGCACTGAACCTGACTAAGGCTCTGCAGTTTATCAACCTAGTTCCAGACCTGAGCAAAAAATAATCCATTTCATCCCTTTTAGCTCCAGTGTTTGCGTCTAGCCGAAAGATAATCAAAGCAAAGCTGATTCTCGTTTCTGTTGCACTTCCTCTAAAATACCTTATTTATCTTCTCTGCTGGTCATAAAGATCTCACAAAGAAATATGAGCATTACACGAGGCTGCACTTGTACATCATCTGTTAAAAGCAGAACCTACTCTACTAGAAACCTTCAAATATTTTAACCTGCTGTTATGTTGCTGTTGATTTGAGCCAGAAGGATACAGACGTAGAAGACGGCCATGAGGAAGTGAGGGATGACTCCTATACTGTCTCTTTTCCGTTCTTTGGGTTCTGTGGCCGTCCAGTAGAGAGCGTCCAGGATATCCTGACCGAAAGAGGAGAAGAGCCGATCTGCCACCTGACGGACGAAGGCACAAATACAACCATCGTGTAAACAACAGATACAGAATATAATATCGACTCAAAATATATAAATAGGTTTATTTGTAAGATACAATGACACGTGTATAAATTGTGAAGTACCTCCAACATGTTGTAGATGATGTAGAGTTTGATGACCGACTGTCCTCGGATCAGGTGGTACATCATGGAGTAGTCGACGTAGTGCATCATGGAGAAGCACAGCACCATGATCAGGCCCTTCAGCACGTCACACACCTGCGCTGGCTGCAGCAGCCGGGACCCACTGACCACACACACACACACAAACACACAAACGTCAAATTGTGGCAGAGGTGAGTTTTACTACATTTGTGGTATTTGACTTCACATGCCAACATTCATTGTGCAGTATGTCCACATGTATCATGCAATGTCATGTATAATGTGTGTATATGCTCAGAAACACACATTTTGACAAAGCAGCAGTGTGGAACGATTGCATATTAGTGGTGGGGGAAAAAATCGATTCTGTTCAATATCGCATTATTTTGCGCCCGCGATTATATCAACACTGTAGCACAAAGTATTGTAATATATATATATTTTTTTAAATACTTTATTTACAATTATATATGTAACAGCCCCTGGCTGGCAAAGAATGACGAGGAGAGATTCAGAGTTTAAAAGATACCTAAAGTGCTCCTCTGGGCAACGGCCCAGAGGAGCACTTTAACATCTGAGCATGTTGACCAACTCCTTTTTCTGAACAAAAATTACAATATTCCCAAATGAATTTAACATTTTGGGTCATGACCTCGCAGCCAACTGGACTGGACTCTAGTAGTACACATTTGTTTATTTTTCTCAATTTGATTGAAGCTCTAGGTTACTCTTATTTTTTCAGATTATTCTCAGGTTTATGTTACTCTATGTCTGCTTGATGTTACTGTATTGTATTTGAATAATTGTAAGTTATGTGCTGGGAGCTCAGTGTTCATGTGAGAGGTCTCCTATTCAAAAAATAATTATAAAGGTCCTGTGTCCTGAATGTTCAAGGACAAAGTTTTTGCACTACCCTTTCTTAGTTATTACACTTCAGTTAATGTGTAGAAGACAATGTTTTTCACAGAATTAAATGTGACATTTGAAGTGAGTTGAGCAGTCTTATTTTCCTCATTTTTTGCAATGCCTTTGAATAATATGGGGGACATGAATCGCAATATATCACAGAATCGAATCGCAATACTATTGAATCGTGGCCCAAATATCGCAATACTATTGAATCATCACATTTTTGCCAATTCCCACCCCTATTTCATATACACATATACTTTGTAATGTAGTTCCGTAACACCTCTGGTAAATTTACCAAAGAAGCCAAATGAAGACGGAGTTGACCCCGGATTTAAAAACGCACTACCAGACCAGTGCGACTGTTTACTGCTCATTATAAAGTCTCTGAATGATCTCTGTAAATTATCCCACATGAGGAAACATGATTTCAACACATACAGAGGTGAATATTGAATAATAAATTTCTGTTCAAAATGAGACGACCGACATGAAGAGAAAGGAAACGAGTAGAGATAACACACCAAAAGAAAACAAGATCAACACAACAGGCCGCATCAACATTTCATATCTGTTTGAGGGGCTGTCTTCATGGAAGAATATATATTTTAACCAAAATAAAATGGAAATGTTTCAAATGGTGTTGGAAGGAATCACATAGGATGTAACGTGCTTGAAACGTGTGCAGGTTTTGCAATTAATGGCAGCGGCAGCTTGGCAGCATGTTAAGGGCAGGGCTGACAAATCCATAGGACCAGTTATTTAAAATTTGTGACAGGGATAACCGGGAAGAGCTGGAGAGCTTAATTCCAACACATCCTGCATATTTCCTATGTCAGCTGCGTGTCTGTGCGACTGCAACACTAGGAAGCACGGCAGTAAAAACACGTTTCAACTACTCACCACACGGGCTGTTGTAATATTATAATAAAGAAAAGGTTCCCTCGGATTCTTACCTGCTGATATGAATGTTACACCACGATAAAGCCTAATTACAAAGGTTTTATTCTACTAAAAGACAACAAATACTTTAATTGCCATCAATAACATATGTCTACGTCATTATTACCAGAGTTTAACACAAATTTCACAAGCAGGACTTTTCTACTACATCACAACTAAGTGGTGCACAAGACAACAATGAGCTGATCTAAAAGCCATCATTACCTTTGTTACTTTTAGCTGCTGTTGATTAACAATGGAGCTCCTTCTCAGCCTTAACATGAGACAGGTAGAAAAGAAACCATGCTCCACATGTGAGGAGGGGGGAGTGGTAGGTGTAGATGTGTGAACTATTTTAAGAAGCGACTTCAAGCAGAGTTTAGAAAAATGTTTAAATTAACTGAATCAATCTCAGTGTCTTCTGAATCAGCCGAGCTGTGAGAACAGGAGGAGCTGAACATCTGGGGCTTTGTCTCAAGAAGAAAAGACAATGATTGCACCAGAGATAAGTCGTCTTGAATACAGAATTGCACACTTGATTCATTAAGGACTCGTGTCGTGGGCCTTAATGGATTCTCTTATTTCAAAGATACATGTGACAAAAGGAAAGATACAGATAAAATACAAGAATAGACTGAAAAGCAATTTAAGGAAGATGCTTCAGTGATATTAATGGTTTTATGGTTGGTTTCCCTGAGGCTACAGCTCCATCTAGTGTCCATCAATCATGTAAAGAGGTGGTGGTCCAAAGAAACATCAGTCCTGTATATCATCTTCTTCTTAATCTTTCTCCATGTGATTTTAAAGTTTATAATAAGTGTTGTTCTGCATCGTGTGCATCTTGCGAGCGATTCTTCTTGTTCAAGGAATCTCAGACAAAAAAAAATCCAGATTTATATCTTAAATTTCTTCTTAAATTTGGCCAAAAACATAAAGTTGATCATTTTTATAATGAAATAAAACTTTGAATTATTTGTTTCAGCTTCAATGGACTATATCACAGTTACGATTGGTATTCATATGTTAAAGGTGCTAAAAAAGAGAAACCTCATCATGTTGCATCTGATACGAACAGGGTTCTCCTCTGGGGCAAAGCTGCTGCAGCCAGCTGCCACCGCATCCTGCACAGAGCAGACCTCACTATCTCTATTCTGCTCACGTTATCTCCATAACACACATGAACATTATGCCTGAGTGCAGTCAGCTCTGTGCTGCATTTCAAGTAGCTGTAACTATGTGCCTTTTATACTGTATTAGCCAGAAACGTGGGATTAAAGCTCAGGATCAGAGAAAGAAGAGAAAGCTCCATTTCTGATACAAAACCGTGTTAGAGAAGCAGACTGGTGAGCAGGAAACAGCCAATTTGCTTCTGTCGAGAAGCTGCAGATTTAAGTTTGCTCTTAAAAACTGCTGCAGAGGGATGTGCTTAAACACAGCAAATCCAAACTGCTTCAGAGAAGCTGCTCGTTGACCAGAAGATGAGGATCTGATTCAGCGGGCGAACTTCCAGTTTGAGCATGAGCAGCCGTACCAAACACACACAGCACAGTGATGGGAACCAGAATGCACTCTCAGCAAAACCTCCCTTGCCGAGCTCCAAAAAAACACAAAAAACAGGTCTCATGAGGAACCAACATGGCGGTGTTGCCTTGGGAGAATGGGACATGATGTGTGATGCCAAGCTGTACATGAACAGACACAATGGAGATGAAGAGAGGCCGGTGAATACATGTGAAGGACAGGTCTGATAATCGTGAAGCCACGACAGGCTGGTGGGAGCGTACCTGCTTCTTCTGCAGTAGGGGCATGTACGTGCCCTGCGGGGGGGCGGGGAGGAAGGCAAGGGGACAATCAGAGTCAGAGAGGGTGAGGCGATGAGGAGGGGAGGCAGTGCCCATTAATATCTACGTTCAATATTATGTTGGTTTTTTCTTTGTACATTTAAAGTAAAAACTGCAAAAATTGTACGGTTAAACATACATATAACAAAGCACCTAAAAAAAAAAGTGCTTTCACATAGACGACAACATCATCCTTGTAAGAAACTGTCATCAATAATGCAAGCCTGAATATTCACTACACAAAAAATGACGAAGACACACACACACACACAATGTCTTGGGGCAATTTTTTCCCTGAATGGAGGAGCATTATAATTTGGGGCTGTACAAATGATATAGAAACAAAACGTGTAAAACTGGTATAATGAGACTAGATATTGACATTCAGAGACTAAAGGCTCCTTTATGCTTCTGCGTTTTTTCGGATACGGACAGATAGGACCGCCCTATCCGCCGTGGTTTATTTTGGATAGCCTACGGACAGCCCTTGGCTGTGATTGGTCTGCTAACAACATTATTTCCGTACGACGTCATTTCCGTACGACGTCATTTCCGTACGACGTCATTTCCGGACCTCAAACTTCATGCATATTTCCCTGTGTCACAACAAACCCAAGCACAACTATGATTCTACTATAAATGTTACGTGTGTGTTACGCCAGCAGAGTTGTCCAGCTGACGGTGGCTGGTGAGAGCACTGACGGCATGTGTGCACGGTCACATACGGTTAGAACGTCGCTAGCGGGCTAGCCACCATGCTAACTGCGGTGGTAACAGTGCAAACACCCGCTGTCACGACTTTAATTCCACTTCTATCATGATACTGTTTCTACAATACCGTGTACAATTTCTACAATAACACTGGGTAGTAGTTAGTGTCGGGAGTCCCTGCTGACTGTGTGTGGAAGCTGGGGGGAAGCTAGCTAGCTCTGTGTAGCTTCACGCTACATGTAGCCTCAAGCAGCTTCAAGCTGTGGGATTAGCAGTGGTGTATAAAGTACTTGAAAGCCATACTCGAGTAAAAGTACAGATATCTTACTTGAAAGTGACTCTGGTAAAAGTAAAAGTCACCCGTCAGAAAATGAAAAAGTCTTAGAGTCGCTCATATTAAATGTACTTAAGTATCAAAAGTATCTGGTATTGAAATGTACTTAAGTATCAAAAGTAAAAGTACAAGTACCAAAATTAAAAGTGCTAAGTTCTTTTTATAGTAGGCCTATACAGACACAAAACAACCCAAAATTGTTCTCTTCAGGATTTATTTCAACTGACTGAAAAATAACAATAAAACAACACTATATATATAATGTATAATTTTACAAATTTTGAACCCAAGATGCTGAGGTTAAAATAGTATTGGACAAGTGCATCTAAACTTCTAGAGACAAAAAAAAATCAATACAACAGAATAAACAAGTGCCTCTTGAGTCTACCTAAGAACACTAATAGACCAAAGTATAACCACTAAAAAAGTCTGTAAATATAACTAAACATGGACCTTTCATCAGTAGCAGGAGTGATACACAATGCCCCTTATGATAACTCAGCAAAGGGAAACTAGGCACACAAAATAAGATAGTTTCTCTTTGTTAACAGCCTGGACAGTGTTAGTACATAGAAGAAAAAACACTGGACATAGTCTGGTTTTGCTGCCAAATTTCAGGCTGAACAAGGAAATAAATAATTGAAGACCAATGTTTTTTTGAATGCTAAATTACATCTACAAAATACATCCAATTGAACATCTTAAGGTGCAAATTTGGTTAGTTTATAAATGATCAGTGTCTTGCTTGATGGCACTTCAACACTAACCTTTTGTGTCCATAAGCTGTATTTTGTAGTTGCTGGATGTTTACCTGCCTGCAAGCTTGTCCATGCATCTACATGTAAGCCTGTTTATTTATCATTAGACTATCTTCACTGAATGGGCCTGGGGTTGTGTTTGCATTTGTTTCCAGCAGGGTGACAATACACCTGTAGGGTATCTTGCCTGTAGGGACGACAAAGTGAAGACACAACCCTGCTTGAAGTTGTACACATTAGCCAGTTTGTACAATATATATATAAAGAATCAACAGCTTCTAAGTTGTGTTGAGTCAGCACAAAGGGCGACATAGGATTGTAATTGTCAATATATAGATATATAATATCTTTGCAAAAATTATATTGGCATTATAGTGAGTGGAAAACTGGGCCTGAATACCCAGGGTTCCATTTGGCGAGGTCCATTAAAAAACCTGAATTGTGTGCGTGATTATGCAGTAGTCCACAACACAGTGTTTGTTTTTGGTTGTGTTGGCTGAAAGTTGTTTTTGCGTTTTTTTATATAATTGGTTGTGTTGTTTGTTTTTCCATCTTGACTTGTTTTAAATCTGTTTGTTTTGATTACGTGGACGTGTAAGACTAAGTAGACACGGCCAACCAATGATAGTCTATTTGCCAACCGTTTAAACCAACTACTTCCAATATTTTCTTTAAGACAAGTTAACCACTTGCTGCTTCGAGTTATGTATTTATGTGCAGATGTTGACATGAAGCAGGAAAGGGAAAACAAATGTGAATCAAAAAAGGAATACCTTCAAAAAATTATGTAAAGTCACCTAATAAAAGCCCTCAAAAAGCCAATTCATTTGCCTGAATAATAATCCTTACAATTTCAATAGGGCCTCACGTCTGTCAGTGCCTGTCAGTGCTCGGGCCCTAATAATAAAGACTGGACCGAGCTTGTGCAGGAGCGAGAGAGCGAGAGAGAGGGGCGCCGTGCGTAGAGCTGCACGTTCCGCCAACCTCCGCTGCTCAAGTAACGAGCCAGTTTTGAGAATGTAAGAAGTAGAAAGTACAGCTATTTGTGCTCAAATGTAGCGAGTAAAAGTAAAAAGTCGTCAGGAAAATAAATACTCAAGTAAAGTACAGATATGTGAAAAATCTACTTAAGTACAGTAACAAAGTATTTCTACTTCGTTACTTCCCACCACTGGGGAATAGCAACACAGTTCGGAAACAAGACCGGGGAACCGCTGCGCTAAGAAACGATTACATCAACATTTTGACCTGCTGGGTGTCACTTTATTTTATTTAGTTGCCATCGTAGCCTACGCTGTGTGTGAGGAAAGTGGGGAGTAAGTAAATAAACAGCGTGGACTTCTTCTGATTACTCGGGAGGTAGGCTTCTCCAAGCTTGTTTTCCGTTGCGCCACCTCCCTGGTACCCGTGCGTCCCTCTCCGCGACACGGATACGTAGAAGCATAATGGAGCCTTGAGTGGAACTGCAAACTTTACTAATGGGGGTTTTCTTTTCACTGAATATGTGCCCAGACCATGAATGACCTTTTCATGCAGGGTTTAGCTCAATAAAAGTATCTCAATATCATTTCAAAAGTATGAGAAGAGAAAGAAGTGATGCAGTTCTAACAAAAGTCAAACAAACTGCCAAAGAAAGGATGCATGTGAATTCAGTCTGTATTGTTTTTGCTAACGTGCACAACTCTAATAATTTCGGATGACCACAATCAATTAAACCCAATTGTGTCTGACATTGTGGAGTTTGTTTTACATCAAAGTTAGTTATATAACAAATTAATATTCCCACTTCCTCTCAAATCTACATATGATCCTTTCACCCTTTACAGGTCAAGGTTGAGCCACTAAATTCTGTACCAAGGTCACATTCATCACTTCTCTCATCTCGACTTTGTGCCCTGACCACAACATCTCCTACTTGCCAAACAGAAATGCATTTGCATAAGGCAGCATTTCAAAAGGTGATTATGCAGACTGTATTTTCCGTGCATGTTTGATTCTTATATGTGTGAATGCAGGTGAGTGTGTGAGTTGTACGTGAAGAGGCTCTGACCTGACGCCGCAGCATGGCAGGGTGAGGAGGCGAAGCAGGGCCAGCAGCACCCTGATGGGCAGCAGCGTGAAGACGTACAGGAAGGCGTCCACACACAGGAAGAAGCCAAAGGTCATCAGCTGGAAGAGTCGCACAGCAACAACTCAGAGTCAAACAAGGTCTCGAAACCTCCAAGTTACACAACGGTCATCGGCAGAAAAGTGGACATCACTCGACTTGAAGTACAAACAAGTCTTTCAGTATTTAACAAGGACAAGACCTGTAATAAAAAACTGCAAGAGATGCATAAAAGTTTCATCACCTCCAAACACAATTTACACATTTAATCTATAGGAGGGATAATACTCCCCTTGTTTTCTTCATCCTTCTCATTAATGGTAAAAACAGCTCGACCACCACGTGACACTAGATAAACAAACAGACCTAAACCCAGTTACTTCACACACACATACCTTCACTGTCTTCCAAAGTCTAAGAGTCATTGCCTCGACATCTTTAAAGGGAATATTCCATAAACCATGCATTTAATCTATCCAGTGTCCTATTGCTTCTCACTGGGAAAACATGAGGGGACTGAGTATTGGTGGGAGCTGGAGGGAGGGTTTGTTTCTCATTGGTGGATTCTGTTTGACTTGTCTCGGGGCCTCGTCAGGTAACTAGAAGACGGTGAGCTCGCTGAACGCAGGAAAATCAGTGAGGTCCGTTTTGTTTACACACATTCCTCTGCTGCCCCAAAAGAAAACCCAAACCAGTGGGAGCTGTGTCAGTGAGGGCTGCGTCTATTTAGAGGTTTTTCTGCAGAGAAAAACTCAACTCTTAAAAAATATTACCTTTATACTAAATGTAAACGTAAAGCATGATCACAATATCTTCAGTATTGTCCCATACAATTGGGTCAGTCTTCATAATTGGAAATATATATATTAAGCTTATTAGGACTATAGTATTAAGAAAGAAATTAAAATTAATCTGATTTTTTAAGATTATTTTAATTCTAATTTGGTCACAGCTTCTCAAAAGTGAGGAATATCTGTTTTCTACTTTATAGTCAAAAACAGGTATTGTGATTTTTTTAGTGCTGATAAAACAAAACAAGGTATTTAAAGGCATTATATCGGACTGCACAAAACTAATATGGGCATTTTTCATTTTTTTCTGACAGAATGATATTGACAATAATCCCTTGTCACAGACCTAGACAAGTAATTTACTTCTGTTAAATTGATCAAAACAGTTTATATTTGAACACA
This sequence comes from Limanda limanda, assembly GCF_963576545.1. Lineage (NCBI taxonomy): Eukaryota > Metazoa > Chordata > Actinopteri > Pleuronectiformes > Pleuronectidae > Limanda > Limanda limanda. The sequence goes on along the minus strand of NC_083645.1, from coordinate 24,285,527 downwards.
GGACTGTTAATTAAGAAACATTAGTTTTAGGAGGATGCATCTGATGAAGTAGTTTGTAGTATAGATTAGTTAATCAGAGAGATCACTATAACATACACACGTTTTATGAGTCAACACTGCCCCCTGTTGACTGATGTGGAGAACAACAAAAATAAACAGCTGTCAGTACCTCATATTTCCTGACCCCAGCGATAACATATTTTGTTTTGGTATAACACTGTTATACACAATACAATTATTGACACATTGTTGTATCTGCATGCAAAAGCACATATCAAACAATATATACTAATCTATATGGCCTCATTAAATCAAAAACTAATAAACAAACTATGAAAACAATATCAATATTATATCTTTGATAGATTGTTGTGGTCTGTAAACATCTTGTCTGTGCTGACGGACATTGTACAAATGCAGAGAGCAGAAGATAGAAGGGGTCAGCTGAGGTCGGGGGGGTGTGTGTGTGTAGTGTACGCTACCTTCTCCAGTTCCTTGGGAATACGCATGCATGTGTAAACTCTCTCTCTGCGCTCCGTGTACTTTGCCTCATTGTGCTCCAGGAAGTATCCTCTGGTGAGCTCGGTGCTGATGAAACGTGTCAACGACGGATCTGGAACAACACAAGAGCAACGGCGTTAGCACAAGGGCCATTGTGTGCAACAATTACAAACCGCCGCTATCAACACAATGAGGGCGCCGGCCGTCGGAGAGACGTGAACGAGCGGGAAACTTCTCTGGATGATGGACACACAGGGTTTGACAGTTGTTTTTAGCTCAGTGGAATTCAGTGCATCAAGAAAACATCTTGTCAAACAGGTTTATGATAAAATCAAGATCTTTGTCACGAAACAAGGGTTTTTCTCATGTCAAACAAAACCATTTGTATTGAGGAAACGTAAATAACAATAATATTGTATTATTCTGCTATGGCTGAAAACATAGAACACAAAGCAGTATTGTCTGTTGCCCCCCATCATTCAATTCAGATCATAGAGATCATTGGATTAATGAGGATTAAAACAGAACAACAGATTCAATTATTAAAAGATAAAATCACTATATTAATCCACAACATTTGTAGAGTGGAGTAAAATGCATATGTGGGAGTAAATATTATTATTTGAAGACATCACCTCGGGCTGTAATTTAAGGAAATAATCATCTGTAATGAAAATATGCAGTTAATTAATTAAAGTCATAAACTGAACCAATGAGTTGTGGGAAACATGTAGAACAGTTGCTGGTTTTGTTGAATCGTCTCAGTGTGAGTTTTACATCAAAAGGCGCCTCACAGATTTTTAATCCTTTCCACTTGACTTCATCCTGTGAGAACCTGTCGTGCTCCATAAACCCGAACACCAGGATGAGCTCACTGTGCTTTTACACAGGCTTTAAAACTTTAAAGAAAGAAATCACGTGAAATTCATCAAGATGATTATTAATATCGACGTATGGATTGTTTGGTCTTATCTCACAGTTTCAAGTAAATAAAGCGCACATACAGAGACATATCTGCATAATTTGCTTGTGCAAATCTGCATCTTATCTCAGCAACTGTACGTTTACTACTGTTTGTACTTTCAACTGTTGAACATGTAGTTTAGTAGAGTTGCTTGAGATGTGCCCTTGTTGTTGATTAGATAAAATCACAAAGTGCACGGTCAGATGAGAATCACGGGAGAGTGCAGGACACAAAACAGATGATTGTACTTTTCCTTTACAGTCAATTAAGAGTGTAAGTGTGTATAAATAGGGTGGTGAGAGTTTTCGACCTACATATGTGTGTGTCACATACAAATGTACAAACACATGCAATCTGTCATGGATTATAAAAACATGACCTCTTACATTATAGTGCAAACAAATAACTTAGATTAGAAAATGAAAACCCACGTTTCCCTTCCTGCTACACACCTGAAGTCTCTGATCATCATTTATACACAGAACTTGTCAGAAAAGGACATTTTAACTCAATAACACAACTTTTAAATGATCAGAACTTTGTCAGTGTGACAGGAGATAAACAACAAACACAGAGTTGAAGGAGCTGAAGTGAGGAATCGGAACCTGGACGTGGTTTTAAGCAACATGTCAGCCTCTAAACAACAACAGCTGTTTACTTCCAGTGTTTTTAACGCAGGATAATTCTCCTCTGCGTTATAAACCCGGAAGTTCTCGCAGAGTGAACGTGATAACTCGCTGTTTCTCGGTGTTTCTCAGCAGCCATGGCCGCGGAGTCACGTCTCTCACCTGCAGACACGTCGCGTTTCTCCCTCCTGACGGCGCTAATGTCGTAGACCCCCAGAGTCTCCGGCAGCCCGGGAGCCAGGCCCGCTTTGCCCGGCCTGTGAGCCTCCTCCCACGGCCTCCTCAGCCTCCTCCTCGCCTCCATCTCCGCTTCTTTCTCGTCCGGCGCTCCGCTGTCCGACACGTCCGCCATCTTTACTTCCGGCTCGCCGCGTCGCTCCGTGTTACGTCATCGCGTCGTCGGTCACAGGTAAACAACGTAAACAGCGTCACCTGTCACCAGGTTGGGTTTGAAATCATCATTAGAAAATGATTAATAGATAAAAAAGTAGGTTAAATAATTTTAATAATTCTAAATATAATTTGGTTCAATAATAAACAGCTTAAATACATTTAGCAGTTTCTTAAAGATAAAACTATAAAATCCCTCACAGATGTTAATCAAAAGAAATAGATCAAAATCTCTTACAAATAAATTCAGTCAATGGTTTATTAAAATTGGGAAAATAAACAATGTTCAAATGTCTTTTTTTAAAAGATATATCAAAATTGAATCATTTTAAAACAATAAATAATAATCACAAAATTGTTATTTCAAACAAATAAATACTCGACTGTGTTGAAGGAATTATATATATTTTAACTAAAGATTAAAAAGTGGGTTAAAAAATAAATATACATTTTTATTGGTCTAACAATGTTGACAAATCAGCAAGAGTTTGTGATATGAAGTTAAAATATTGGTTTAATAACAAAATCATGAACTTCTGGGGTTAATAAGTCTAAAGTCACTTTCGAATACTTGCATAAAATTATAATTTATTTATTATTATTATTTATACATCCAAATCATGAATGCCTAATTTCAAGCCATAATTATAATAATATGAATAATAGTACACATTTTTGTTTGCTTTGCAGTGAAACTGAACCGGTCACAAATAAATTAAGCTTTTAAAAAAAATATTTGATATTTACAGTTCGTTGTCTTGTTTGAATTTTTTTCTGTAACACGATGATCTACATTCAGAGTTCAGTTTGAATGTTGTTGCAGTACCATGTTTTCCACTTGGCGTCGCCAAAGTTCCATCAAACCGTCCTGTATCTAAATTCTACCCAACAACAGCACTGAGGCTGAATTCTCCTGATGGAGTATGTGCAGAACTTTGCAGAGGACGACTGAGTCCAGACTTATGTTCATGTTTCACCTTTTAATAATTAGTCATCTAACTTTCTGGTTGAAGCAGACTCCGACATGTCGAGGCAAAAACACAGAGACAAGACTTTTATCACATCTAGCTTCAACATTTCATTTTCAAAATCCTAATATTTAAATTTTTTAGCATTGTTAAACCAACACTGACATTTACCTGTTTAATTAGCCTGTGAACAGATGCAGTGTTCTGAATACGGGCGACATATTAATTAAAGGTTAAAATCCACACTGAGATGCTTTGTATTCTGATGTTTCCAACATTTCCCAGAATGCTGTCGAGAGGAAGAAGCATAATTCAGTAAAAAATGAATGTTAGTTCATAAATGGACACAGAGAGTTAGATGGTATTTGAATACTTTACATGCTCATTTTGAAAACTGTCTGCAATGCATTCTGGTATTTTGAGGCTTATTTGGTTGTAAAGAACCACGAACTTTGGGAATATAGATTGTTTTGCGTCATTGTTCTGAGCAACGTCAGAATCTACTATTGAATTTCTGAATCGTTTTTCGCTTATTTAGATAATGGGGATGTGATTTACGATAGTTTTCTTTCACCTGATATGAACAGTAACAAGAGGAGAATACAGCGTTAGTCCAGACATGTGGTTTTCTTGATAGATGCCATTCTGGGGATGAAACTGTTCTGTTCCACAGAACCAACCAGCATGACATCTCCCTGACATCTGACAAAAAAACATCTCATCACTTTCCACTAGTCCATTTCTTCGTTTTTTCTGGAGCTTTCAGTCCTGCTGTAGACATCCAGTTGCCATGGAAATATAGATTGAAGATTTTCCTGAACACTCTAAGGACTTTTCACGCAAGTTGGACGAGACAAAAAAAAAAAGACGGTTTTCACAACAACAGGGCAACTTCATCTGCGGAGGAAGGTGGGTGGGTTGGATTGAACGCTCTGAAAAGCCACTTAGTTGACCCTGAGTTTGTCGACCTTGTGTTTCCAAGGTTAAAAACAAACTTTCCATTGACTCTTCACTAGGGTTGCAAAATTCCGGGAATATTCAAAGTTGGAAACTTTCCATGGGAATTAACGGGAATATACGGGAATTAACGGGAATAAACTGGAAATGTTGTGGGTAATTTATACTAACTGTATTTACCTTGTCATATACAGACATAAATATAAACATTTTGTTGTGTCATAGGCTGATTTGAGCCCTGAGGAAACTTTGGGCACTTGACTATATGCCTCTGCATCGTTGTGTCATTCTTAACATAGGTCTTTGCACAGTATTTGCAAATGAACACAGCCTTTCCTTCTACATTGGATGGGGTGAAATGTCTCCACACATGAGATAGTGCACGTGGCATTGTTCTGTAGAATAAGATGAGAAAAAAGTTTGTAAAAAAACACTAATGCAATGCCAGAGATATAAATAGTTAGTCAAACAATTGGAATCGTCTGTACTCATATTTTACAATTGATGGATAAATGAATGGAAATAGGCTAGATGAACAGATGAACAATCCTCAATCAGCATGCTAATATATTTTCCCAGTAATATCATCGAAACTTACCTGACTAGTCCTGCACTCTACAGCAGGCCTCAATAGCCCTGCTGTAGAGTGAAGGATGCTGGGAGTTATCTGTGCATGTGATGGAAGAATGCACAGTGGAGGGTTGAAATTCAACGTGTGCTGCATTCCATACATCTATAAAACTGAGTTTTGAATGATGTTTTTATTGCTCAGCGTCTAATTTGCGTAGTTATTTTTTTTTTTCAAAATTCCACAAATTCCCGAGCTTAACTTCCCATGGAAACTTTCCGCCCCTTTGCAACCCTACTCATCACACAATCACAGTGAATCGATGACAGTGTTGCAGTTATGGCCATGGGTATAGCCTGCCCTGCCCCCTCGAGAAGTGTTGTTGTTGTTGTGTGACGTAGTACCCCTAAGGATTGTGGGTAATGCACCTGTGCATTGTGGGTAGGGGGCTACATGTTGTGGGGGTTACGAGAAGTAGCAGAGCACCTAGTGTGATGAGTGTGACTCCTGTGTGAAGAGCAAAAATAAGGAGTGGCGGTGATTGAAAGCTACGAGCAAGTCTCCTCCTCCTTAACAAACTGGTCCGGACGGCTGGTTACTGGCGAGACAACGAGCCTAGACGAACACTAACAGTGCCAGATACTGAGCCAGGAAAGGTGACAACAGTGAATAACAAAAAGAGACAGAAAAACAGTCGACCACATGCATACTTAGTGCACGTGGCCAAATCGTGTAGCTCCTTTTGTAAGCACGGTTTATTGGCACACATAATGGTAAAGCATACATACCAGACATCAGATATGACACTGAACACCTCTGCTATATAATGTACAAATGGTGTCTAATAATACTAGGCTCAAACATATTTAGAAATGTGTTAGCTTCCTTACAAATGCACAAATAAATACCCATAAGATCCAATTGTATAAAGACGTCCGCTGTTGCCTTCTTGCCCATTTTTCAAACAAAAGTCCAACAAAAGAGATCAGGGATATAGTATCAATTCAATTCAAAGATTAAAGAACAATCGTGAACACAAAACACGGGGGGGTCACTTCTGTGGGGTGGATGGGACTTTACCTGTGCGCTGTTTTTAAAATGTAAAATTCTTCACTTATGTCACAGAATATACAGGAAAACATGAATGTGTGACTGTGTGGTTGTTTAGTAAATTTGTGGCTTTGGTTCTGCACTAGCTAAAGAGGAACAGGGGGGGAGGGATTTAAGAGTTTTATTTTTTTGACAGAGGCAAACCAGCGTCCATCCAAACCACCCAACAGAAATCTGAACCTCCTGTACAAAAACAAAAACAGCTGCCATATCCAAACTGGTTTCAGGGGGCTGATTTACAGTGGACGAAAGAGACTCCACTTCTATTTACAGAGCTACAAACCTTTGTAACAGTGTTCCCAAACTGATGAACCCAAAAAAGGAAAATCAGACTGATGCATTTTTTAAAAAGTACATATATCAAACAAAAATAAAAATCCTATAAAATCATGCAGGAAAAAGGCTTTAGTATCAGTTTGGGAGTTGGTCGTTAAAGGGAACCAAGTCCAATTTTGGAGGAGGGGAGGGAAGAGAGAGAGAGAGAGAGAGAGAGACAAAACAAAAAAAAAATCAACATTAATGCATCAACGCGTGTCGGCAAAGTTCACATACTGATCGGCAAAATTACAACGTGATTGCAAAGGATTCTGAGAGAAGCAAAAATACCAATAGACTACGAACACAATCAAACTGGTTTGCATGAAATCACAATCTGTGACGACCGCAGCCGAGCGGAGGAGAAACAATCCGGGGACGTGACTTTTCCCCTCGTTTGTAAAAAGGGAGTCAAGAGCGGTTGAGAACTTTTTTATTTCCTCTTAATTGGAAATGGAAATAAACAGCAACAGCAGAAAACAAACCAAACAGCCGCGTGAATTTCTCAATGAGAAAAAGCTAATTTGCCTCAGACAGTGTTTTGCTCCGGTTAGAAAACTTCTTCTTCACGTTGAGCTCGCTATGTCTTCTTCTTTTTTTTTGTTGAGACATTTTGTTTGTTGTTTTTTTGCTCCTCCTCTTTTCTTTTCACTGTCTATTGACGGCGTGATGACTTGCGACCTGCGGGTCAACCAATCACAGCCGTGGTATTCCACTAGACGAGAGGCTTGGAGCAAGGGGGGTGGGGGGGTTTGATCTGGAATCCTCCACTGCATTCTCGAGAAACAAAATGTATTTTTGTGATTTTTTTGAGTTTCTCTGTATGCATTTCATGTCTGTGGATTCTGCTGTGCAACGCCGCCAGTTCTCCGTGTTCTCCCAGATGTTTCAGTGATTCATAGAAGAAGAAAATATCCAGGATGGACAGATTGTTGAGTTTGCAGACAGTAGGGGGGGTTGGGGGTTTGATTCTGTAAAATGTTGTGAGGCGTATAGAAGCACTGCCCAAAGGGGGAATGGGGGGGGAGAGGTTTAAAAAGTCCATCTGTTGCTTTCTTCTTCTGTGGTTTTACTGGGAGGGCTGCGGCGCCGTGCTCTCGGGCTTGCTGTCCTGGGAGGGGGGGGGTTTGCTGCTCCAGGGGCCGTTGTTGCCGAGCGCCGGGGAGCCGTTGAAGTCGTCCTCGTCGTCCAGGCCGTTGGTGGCGTCGTACTGCGTGTTCTCCAGACGGGTGATCAGACGCTCATCCTCGTCCCCGAACTCGCCGCCCATCAGGGTCGGCTCGCCCACCACCATCACGTCCTGCAGAGAGAGAGGCCGACAACAAGTTTACAAACTGAAAAGAGGGAAAACGAGAGAACGTATGATGTTGCTGTTTGTGGCTACAGACTATTTAAAAGCTCTCATTTTATTAACTACTGAATTATGATCTTATGCTATTTGAATGTTGGCTTTTACAATGACTGGTGTGAATCACCTTTGCAGTGGAAAGCAGCGGAGTTACCTTAAATCTGTAGTTTGTCCCGTGGAGTTTTGACTCAACTTGACAAAGTGATTCCCAATGTGCACAAGTGAAATCAGTGACGGCACCTTAGTGAGTGGGAAACAGTCTAAAACTGTATTTACTTGATCAACTTTGTATAACTTTATTGTAAAAGTGAAGTTTATAAGTGCTTTATAAATAAACTTGATTTGACTTGTATACATTATTTCCCATTTATAAATATCTACACTTACAGTATTTAGGAACACGTTCAAAAAGGAAGATTTTTCAATACATTTGTGTCGCGCTTTCTTAAAACCCAAGTTTTAAAGTTTAAAAACAGGTAAACATTATTAATTGACTCTATTTCAACTAAAAGTAAATATGCTTATTGTCCAACTTTCATCCTCGTGGGCAGAAAAATGTGAATTTAATCAGTCAGCTTTTAAAAACCAGACATAACTCGTAATCCTAAAGATATTTAACAATTCTCGCCTCTTGACACAGATCTATTCAAGTGTGTTTACTATTTAGTTTCCCAGCTGTATGAGGGACGGTCCAAAACCCCCACAAAGGGGGGGCAGGATATTTCCCTGCATCAACACGGACCCCCTGCTTGTGGTGGAATAACAGTAGGAGTGTGTGTGTTGTTTGCATGTTTCAGTTAGTTTGTGTATTTATAGGTGAATCCGCTGAACCCGACTGTGTGGTGGGAAGCGATGTGTGCAAATGAAACCTTCCTGAACACAGAGTGGATTCCCCCGGTGCTCAGTACCCCCCCATCCCCAATCGATACTCATCATGTAAGACATATTTCACAGAGATGGTCGTCTCACAGCGGGTCAAGGAAGGAGAGGAGAGAGATTTATCCATTATCCACTGATATCTGTGGCGTGAAGGATTCCAGACAATTCCTCCGAGACGCAGAAACACGACTAGAAGCTCGTGGAGATAAATTCCTTTTACGTTTCATTCACAAAGCGATTCTGGTGATAAACACACACCGGAGAGTAATTTCTGAATTCTAATGTTTGTCAATCGGCTCTGAATCATGGCCGGATTTCTTTGTTTACATCAATCTCATCTTCCTGTGACTGACTAAGCGTCTCCCTGCTGGCGAGCCCCCGGCGCCGCCCACCGCAGCCCGGGAAGAAGAAGCTGTACAGTTAAATGGAGCGCATGCTTCACTGGTCATGTGTGTCAACGCTGCCTGGCTCGGGAGATCTCGCCTCTACCATCTCCTCTGCAACACACACACACACACACACACACACACACACACACACACACACACACACACACACACACACACACACACACACACACACACACACACACACACACACACACACGTACACACACACACAAACATGCACTGACTGGCACACAAACCCAGATAGGTTTACTGTACAATCACACCTTAGCACACAAACACACACATGCACACAAACGCAGGCAAAAGCACTCGAACGCACAAAGAGATTAACACTCTACACAACGATCACAAGCCTCGAGAAGCGGAGTCTCACACGCGAAAACCCAGGATTTGTACACAAAAATCACACAGAACAAACACGCATGATCACATCCAGCAGGCGTTGATGTAAACATACAAACAAGACGAGACAACTTCACACACACACACACACACTCCCCCACACTCACACACTTTGAAGAAGACCACCAATGGGGAGAAGCGGTTTATTTATTCAAGCCGTCCCCGAAGCCCCCCTAGCGACCACTTCTACACCCCACTATGCCTTAATCAGGCTAATTAATTTAGGTGAGCTTTTCAACTAAATGACAATATCCACACTGATTTGTCAATTTGCATAGCTAATTAAGTCATTAGCTAAAAACGTACTGATTGCCAACAAGCCTTGCATTCGCCATCTGTTCCTGTGAGGAGGCCTGTCAACCCACCTCTGGCCAATTTTGAGTCCACAAAAAAAAACACACAAAAAACCGTCTCTCCTACAATCACAGCTGGCGGTTAGCCCGGGACTGGGGTGTGCTAATTGTCAGCTAATTAACACTGTCTACTCGTCTACTCATCTCGTTAAGAGTTAGCCTCTGCGCTAGCTAAGCGGCGCGGCTACGAATGGGCCAACGCGGCGGTGATGAACGCCTCCATTCACTGCTGTGTCATTAGCGTTAGCCTGGAGGACATATCTGCTCCTCGGGGCCTCTGAGGCAACAAGTGGGAATATTAACACAATGTGGCGGGAACGGAGAGCGGAGCAGAAGCTTGTGCAGCACAGACACAAAAAGCCTGGAACAAAATTTAGATGATAAAAAAGTATATTTTAGCAAACTAGCCTGATGCACATCAACGTTTTCAACATCCCTTCATCCTTTCCTTATTTAAATAAATAATTAATTCCTCTTTTCTAGTTAGTTGTGTTATTTTGTTTTCTGACATCATGCTAACATCTCCTTCATGTTCCTGTTATCTGTTTGTACGTCTATCTCCTAAGTCACTCTTCTTTTTGTTGATCTCTTTGTTTCTTGTCACACAATTTCACCAATACAAACAACAACAGGGGAAAATGCTGCAAAATACGACTTTAAATCTTAAGATTTGGAATCATGTCAAGTTTTGTTTAGTGAACATACGTCAGAACCTTTGAAAAGACAAAATTCAACAATGTGTCGGTCCACTAGTGTGTGTGTGTTTGGTAAAGAAGGAATCAACTAGTGCAACAGTTTGGTTCACTGATGTGTTTTTAATAGTTTTTAGATAGAACTTGAGCTCGTTAATAAGATATATTATGTTTTGGATGCTCACAAAATATTTATTTATGAATTTATCAATTGGCAGATTTAGTCTTTTTATTGTATTCATGAGGAATAAGTCGTATTCTTTAAGGTCTACAATACTGAATACATTAAAGCTTCAAATCCAAGCGGTGCTCGGTTTAAAGAGCAATTCTGTCGCCTCAGAAATGAAATGAAAAGTTTTTAAGTTCACAGACACATATTAAACATTAATAGGACTTAAGTCTTTGCAAATTAATAGTAAAATCAGAAACTTTGGGTTGTGTTATAGTTTTACACCGGTGTCATGTGATCGCTGTGGAAGAACCAGATGAACACAAGTGTTTTAATGAAGTCTGTTATTCTCAACCATATACTACTTTTTCCTGTATAAAGAAACATGTTTAATTTGCCATGTACCATGCCTAAGAAAAGTTTAATAAAAACTTAAGTTCAAAAACAAGTGTTTTAATGTGGAGCTCCTCAGAAAAATACACCAAAGTTTGAACTTGAGCGAAAGAAGAGTTGTCAAAAAAGTTGAGGGACAGAAAGAACTAAACAGAATATTGAATGCAAGTCTTTTTACTTGTAATGGATTACCTCTTACTCTGTGGTATTGCTACTTTTACTTTTCTTCCACCACAGTTAACTCACAACATTGAAATGAGAAACAACCCACTTTAAAACACTCAATCTGAGCCACTGGAGGTCAGTGTTGATCATTTTATAAACGCCCTGCGCCTCCCTCACCCACACCTCCTCTCCTCCAGCCGCTGGTAACCCCCCCACCACCCACCCCCTCCATCCTCCTACCACCAACACCCCCCCACCCCTTTCCCCTTGTGAGGGTCCACTCCTTATTGTCATTGGGCTCACGTAGGCTTGTGCTGAGCCACAAACGAACAACTTCTCAGACAAAGACAGCAGGCGCGCAACATATGTAACCAGCATGTTAGCAGCCACGCCGCTGCCAGTCTTTAAGAGGCGTGTGAATGCAAGAGGCATGAGTGTGTGTGTGTGTGTGTGCATGGTGGGGTGGGTGGGTGGGGTGGGGGGGAGGGAGGGAGGAGAGTTGATGGAGTATACTTTGTGCATGTGAAGGAGGGCAGGGGGTGGAGGGTATATACAGATATCAGTGATAATGAGAGCTGGAATAGAGCCAAACTGCCTTCTAGAGAGAAAACAATTGCACATGCCGCGAGTGAGTGTGTGTGTGTGAGTGTGTTTGTGTGTGTGTGTGTGTGTGTGTGAGATCTACATTATGTATGTGTGCGATGGAGAGAAGCAGATACATGAAGAGAGTGAGGGCAGCAAATCTCAAAAGATGACAGGACAGTTAACTGCGGGACAGAATATAGAGGGACAGGACAATATGTGTGTGTGTGTGTTGGTGGGTGTGTGTGTGTTTGTGTGTGTTTGCATAGGCGTGTGCAGAAAGAGTGTGTTCTTCTGAACCGCTAGAAAACGTGAGGTAAATTATATTTTCTATCCGTGAGAGTGCAAAAGTGGAGCAGAACGACCTGTACCAGAGGAAGAAGTCCAATCCAGTTATAAAGGGACACATCCTAATGGTGTCCCCAGAGCCTACGACTGGAAATCTCATAGAAGTATTAGGCCTAGTTAATAAATGGCAAAAATGTTTGGGAAGAAAAAAAACATGAAATCTTGTTTACGTTTTTAATCGAAGGGGAATTATGTCAAGCTGCCAAAAGAGAACAACATATTTCACTTGTTCTTTTCATTCTTGCAATATTAGACGACAACCTGTGATTTTTATTGTTAAGTTTAGGCTCACGAAGAACTTGACGTCTTAAGTCAAAACATACACTGACGTTTTATTTACTGTACTCGTGTTGTTTTTGTTTTACTTCACACCAACGTCATAAACCTTAAAGGATAAAGTGTTTTGTATTATTCACGCACTCACGCACTCACGAACTCACGCACCTTTTCCCTGATCCCAAAGTGCTTCAAACCGTAATCACACACTTAATTTCTGGGAGACAGGCTTGCTTAACTCAACCCGGAGTGTGAGTATAGAAAAGCATTAGCACCCTTAAATATCCCATTAAGCAGAATTAGTCCTGGCGTCGGAGACGAACACACATTAACGCCGAGCAGCGACCCTTTAACGTCATGTTTGGTTTTCAACAGACTTTCTAACGCAGATGGAGTGACGTGCAGCGAGTGGGCGCCGGATAAATAAGTAAATTGGATGCAGTAGTGTAAATATAATACAGTATGTGTATAATGAACAGCGTTTGGAATAAACTCAGGCAGCGCCGGGCGAATCCTCAGGGGGGAAACGTGGTGCAACACTCGGCTGTTTAAGAGGCTGTTTAACCTCAGACTGTGTCAAGTGGCCTCTTATGGAGTCATGGAGGAAAATCACTCGTTCATATTCAGAAACACAAGACACAGAGTTTTATGGACAGATGTCTTATGTAGATTACGTTTCCTGAGCAGAGGGAAAATGAATAGAATGAATACAACTGATAGATATTGGTTTGTTGTGTCTGTCTGTCAGCAGGGTTATGCAAAAACTACTGAGCTGATTTTCATGAAATTTGAGGTTGAGTTTGGCCCATGAGATAAAACCCAGAACAGTTTGTTGCTGAATGGACAAAAAGCTGAAGCCAGGAATGTTTTATTTCTTTCTTTAACATTGTGAGAGGCATTTTTCTACATTTTCACCAATTTCCGAAGGGGATATTTCAAAGATCTTTAGGAAAGAAATCTGCATTAACGAGAATGATATGATTGTGTTTGCAATTTAGTGCAAATTGATTGAATCTACAGTAAAGGAACTGAGGAGGTTATGTCTGTCTATGCAAAACCTACTGAACAGATCTCCACGAAACTTGGTGGAAGGATTTAATCTTGGTGCACATCCGGATCAGGGATCAGATCCAGGTTTTTTAAATTCTCTTTCTTTAACATTGCAAGAGGTTGTTTTGCAGCATTTAGAAAATAATAAATGGTTCATGATAGAAAATATCAGGTATATTTGATGTGTGTGAAATTTGGTGCAGATCCAAAATAAAAAATCCAGATCAATTGAATTTAAATGTGGTTTCATACACTTGAATGTATTTATTATTGGTTTGTTAAATCATAGATATTCCTTAGAGGAGATAAAATGTCCCTAAAACCCAACAGGACATTCTCAGATTGTATATGTAGTTATTTTTACTTGATTTGTGTATTTATATCTGCAGCAGCACCGTCCTTCACATCCACACAGTTCTAGAGCTGCTGAACACAAGCTGTCATCCCTGTGGGCTGCTGTGAGTGCAGTGCCTTGCTCAGGGGCATTTCCAGCGCGGTGGCTGCAGCGAGAGGGCAACGTGTCACTCCTCTCCCCCGCCCACATTTTCCCACACGGACCTGAGATTCAAACCTTTTATTTATTTATTTATCTAATAAACTTGCTCTAGCACCGGGGGTCAACTCGGTCTTTCTAACGTTCACATTCTGAGAGTTTCACTCCGAGAAACAATGCTGGAACAATTAAGTGAGTAGCAACCGATTAGTGATTTGACACAAAGCAGCGAGAGGAACACTTTTAATTCACCCTCTTCACTTGTTATTTATAAATTTAGCTCTGCTTGTACTATTTTTCCCGCTTTGATGATTTTAATGTCAGTTGTGTCACTTTTCATGATATTTGATGTTTTCTCTCTTTGTCTTGTGGGGCGACATGTTTTCATACACGTCCCTCGGGGTTTCTCTGTCTCACTGCACTGGTTCGACTTCCTTTCCTACCCTCTCCTCCTGCTGCTTTCCCTCTCTCTCTCATTCGTGCAAATAAATCCAACCTAATAGCTGCAATACCATTAGAGAATTTCTCCTGCCTTTGTGTAACCCGGCAAACAAGCGTGTGCGGGGACAGATAGAGTAGAAGAGGAGGCAAACCGGGTGGAGCTGATGCTTACAGGTACCTGACTGGAGAGGCTGAAGTTGGTGGCCGGGCTGCGCTTCTTGCTGGCGGTGGTGCCCACGCTGCTGTTGGCGCTGCTGGCCGAGTTCTTCCGTTTCCTCCTCTTCGTGGTCGTCTGTCGGGCGGGCTCAGCCTTGGCGCGACCTGCAGAGAGAAAGAGAGGCCATGTCAAAGAACGTAACGTATACATACAGAGACAAGGTGTAGGGCTGTGTGTGTGAGGTCATGCAGAAGAGGCTTGGACATGCAACATCATAATTATGCGTGCAGACAAACTTATTTGAAATACTCATGAGAGAAAGCAAACGCACAAACACCGACTACACCGATCCGTGCTTTGTTTCCTGCAGAGGTGAAACCGCAGGAGCGTTAGCATCTTCCCAGACATGCACTAGTAAGAAATAACCCCTTTGTCTCATTTGCATAAATGCTCAACAATGGACCCTGACGCTCGACGTAATGCAAATTTGTTAATGATATCAGTGCTGCACCAATTGCCACGTTCCTCGATAGCAGGGGCCAGATTAAACCTGCTCTGCTGTGGCAGGAAGCACGTCTGTGTTACTGAATGTGCTTTTTTCCTTTTTCACCACCGCGTCCATTCTTGCACATTTCTTGCTTTTCTATAGCTGCGATTTCCTGAGCATGACCATGTTATTGGTTTAATCATTTTTTAGTTGTAGCCAGCGCTGGAGAGAATCTGTCCTTGCATGCATTACACCAGCATATGCAACATGTTTTTTTTTGTTATTCATTCATTCATTAGTCATATCTTTCCAACGTGCATCCATGATAATCGTGCACAACCAACACTGTAAGAGGGAAGATACCTTTTTTGTGATTTGTGGGAAATATTTCCGTTTTGAAGTTCTGTGGGTGTCCAGCTGAAACCGGAGCTAGAATCAGTTTAATTCAATCCAAGTTGTAGAATAATTATCATTTTAAAACAATGGAACACAGAACGAGACCCAGAGATGACAACAGAGAAAAAGGCAAAGACATAATTGAGCATTCAGTGGGATACAGATGCAATTTAACACCAGGGGAAACTTATGCTTTTCCAATTATGAGCTATATGTAATTCCTAAAGGTGCAATTACACCGTGAGTGAAGTCATTATTATGAAAAAAAAAAAGATAAAAAGTGATGACACAGGTTAATAGAGATCTTGGAGATTCTAGTATTTATAAAGGAATTTTATGTAGTGCATAATTTATGAGTACATGATTTTTGCGAAATTCTGCCAACATTTGTTAGAAAACATTATTCCTTTTAATCTCAAGTGAGACAAGAAAACACTGCTGTGATCTTCAAACAGATGTCTGAAAATGAAATACATTTTTCTTACTAATCACACCGAGGGAGATGCTTTCATATTCAGTTAGAAAACAACCAGCGACTGGTGATACAAACAAAACTGGAACCATAAATCACAGCCAAAACAATAAGGGGATTTTTTTTTGTTATCAGCATCTTTCTTCTTTTGATTCCTGACTTTGACGGACGTGTGTGCAAAAATAAAAGTGGGCCTATTGTCAGAGACAATCATTTCTGTTATCCAACCGGTTTCCTTCAGTGCTGAACCGGTGACGCACTAAAATCACTTCCATTTCCACCAAAAGGACTTATCGGAGCACAAATGTGCCTGTGGCTTCCTTCCTGGCCAGATCCCAACCAGCGTCCAGGCTGGAGAAGAATTGCAGGAAAAAGGGGAATAACAAGCTCGCGATTAAGAAAAACTGCAATTCCAGCTAAACTGCAAAGTCAAAATAAAGACGGATGACATGAGACGACCCTGGAAAAATACTCGTCTTAAACCATCGAACAAACTGAGGAGTTCTGGTTTAAGGGAACCTGAGATAAATTGAATATAAAATAAAAATACTAATACGCAGCTGAGGGTAACAAGCACTGCAGATACCAGAATAACACTGAAAACTGTGCATGATATACACCTGCATTAGCCATTTCATGTGTTCTCTTTCCATGTGAACAATTAACCATCAGTACAGGAGTAGTATTTTTTTCCTTTTGACTTTATATTCATAAAATGCTTTCCATGATTCTCCTTTTCTTTGTAGAACGTCAGTGACACTGGGGAGCCGCTGGCCGGGGAGCTGGATCTACTGGTTTGATTACACCCGGCACTCTTAATTAAAGTTACACAGGTCTGAGTCAAAGGCTTTTTGACTGGTGTTGGTTTTTAAAGACATCTCGTCACGGCTCGCTAAGCATTGCAGTAATTTGCAGCCACTCCAATGTGTCCACCAAAAAAAAAAAAACTCAGCCTACTCCTCTCTCTCCCAGCCTGAGACCTCACAGCCAATTTAAGCCTGGTACTTTTCAGAAACCGCCCTTAAAACATCAATCATGGAAAAAAACTGAGAGGCCCGTTCAGATCGGCGAGATTCGAGAGGAGACCCCCGGAATTCTGATTTATTTCACATACCTGACGTACAGAACATATTCGAGGGGTTAAATCATATAATTGGCTAATTTGGAAACATAAGTGACTCAATAAAAACAGTCTGACCAATAAATACTGTTTTTTTAAATAAATCGTGGTCGAGGAAATGATTTACACTAAATACTGAATTCACAGCATTTTAGAAAATGTAAATATTTCTGTCGAAATCATAGACTGTACATGAAAAGTGAAGCCAAAGCATCTCGACTGCCATCTGGTGGCTGTCTGCGGTATAGGTCATAAACCTTGCCTCCTCCATGTCACTGCATGGGACACGGAGGAGGCAAGGTTTAAAACTGTTTCTGTTACTTGGTCATCAAATAAAACGATGTTAGACCTGAACTGTTGAGCGAGACAAGACAAGTATCTGGAGTTTAAGCGAAAACCAGAACAGCTGATCCACGTGAACCTGTTTTTTCATTAGACTTTAAAGATTTGAGGTATTTACCTGGTGGGGCGACCATTCTCTGCCATTTTTGGAATAAGCAGGTCTTGAGACAGTCCCGGGGGCTGAGGTTGTAGGTCTTGTGCCGTGACATGAGCTCCTGCATGGGCTCCAGGATGACACACAACTGTGGACACAACAGCACAAACCACACACACGTGTCAGTGTAAATCCAAATTCCTCTTAACATCTGATGAGAGAACAGAAACAGGGGCCGTAAAGACACAGAGTTTGTTGCTTAATTAATCACAGCATGCTGACTTTGAGTGATTAGCTTTGTAGTAAATCTATTTTTTATAGACACTATTAATAAGGAAGCTTTAAAAAACAGGTTTATTGTCAAGTGCTTCGGAAAGAAGGACAAGGAGACAGATAGAAGGAGAAAGATGGGCAGGACGATACCTTTTAATACTAGCTGTCTTTGTTGAGCTGTTTACAACTCACAGTAAAAATGTGAGAGACACACTCAGTGCAGACACACACACACACACACACACACACATTTGTCTGCCTTCTCTCTCCTTACACACAGTGAACACACAGAGCGCTCTCCCTCATTCCCACACTGCGCTCCAACAATATTCTCCACCTAAAAGACCTTAAGTACAATATTCAGTCAGGAGAGAAACTGTAAATCTGTGGTGATCTGCGGCGAGAGGAACCAGGGGTCAGCCTGTCATCTTTAATACGTCAGGCTTAGCTTATCCAGATAACATCTGGATAACGTTAGGAGCAGGTCAACCCGACTTCTTCACCAGCAGG
The DNA here is from genome assembly GCF_963576545.1 of Limanda limanda. Lineage (NCBI taxonomy): Eukaryota > Metazoa > Chordata > Actinopteri > Pleuronectiformes > Pleuronectidae > Limanda > Limanda limanda. The sequence goes on along the minus strand of NC_083645.1, from coordinate 24,267,276 downwards.
AATCATCCAGGTCGATGCAGTCGGAGGACAGTGATTGTACGACCACTGATCAATACACGTTTTTTCAGCCTATGCAAAGAAACTATATCAACAACTAAAGGAATGTGGAGAGTTCATAATTCGGCCAAGGCCAATGTCCCAGATCTCTGGACTTTTAAGAAAGTGATCCTGGATCCGCTCCAAAATTTGGTGGAAATTATTCCCTTTCTTTAAACTAACAACAAACAACTACATAACTTCCTTAGCGGAGGTAACGACCTATAAGTAAACTCCACAGAACAAATGTGAGAATGTTAAGAATGTGCCTCCTGGTGGTTCAATATGAATATCACAATGTCTTTCAGTCGGATTCAACTACTTACAAATTAACAAATATAATGATAATTTCATATAATAAACAGTTTACCTTTAATTCAATCAAGCTGCAACTAATTGCACAAACTCATAGAGATCAGTCCCCTAGGTACGCCTTATTTTTCATTAGATTTATGAATTATTCCCTAGGGAATCGGTGATAGTGTCAAAAAACGTAATTAAATGATGAAACAAATCCAGAATCTGATCTAAATCCAAAGTTCGACGATCTAGAAACGGTGTGAAACATCCTGATTGACAGCCAGGACTCAGGGGGAAGCGGTCGTGGAAAGTTACTGTTACTGTTTCCCAAAGTGAGCGTAACTGCCAGGTCAAAGCTGTAACTTGCCCAAGGGCACTTTGATAGTCATTACTGCGAGAGAGGACACTGTTAATCATTCCCTGCATGCTCAAATGATCCCGTCCGACCTTCTGCATCACACCCCCACCTCCACGTTTCTGATGTCAGGTCTAATCAGCACGCTCATCACCTCACAACACCTGGAATCCCGTGTTCAAAACGCTCCGGCGTGCGGTCGGGGGGCTTTTTAAACCCGTCCTGCTAACAAGCGCGGGCCGGGCTGCTTACGTCAAATTACCCTACACAAACACAATGTGTGCTGCTGCTGCTCCCCCCGCTAGGACGGCTGTGTTTTGATGCTGCTCGAGGTAAAGTGAACATCCCTGCAACAGACTAATCCCGTGTTCTCCTCTGATAGTTCCCTCCTGACACAGTAATATCCCTCCACAGCACAGCCAGCCAGCCCTGGCTCTCAGCCGGAAAACAAGGGCTATTTTCAGGCTGAATAGTAGGAAGCCGGCAGCTCCGATACATGGAAAGGCTTAAATACTCCAAATGAAAAAAACAACAACAGTGTGTGTGTGAGTGTGTGTGTGTGTGAGAAAGGTCGGTTGTAACCCCACAGCCAGGAAACTGTCAGTCTCCTTTGGAAGGACTGATAAACACTGGGAAAGGTCTTTTCCAGAGACACGCCGCTGCCAGTTTAATGTGAGGAAAGGGTGTGTTCTACCTTGACACCCATGATAACAGTCGGGGGAAGTATCATTTGCACAATGTTTGACTTGTTGAATAACAGCGACTAAACACCAGCAGCTCCCAATGAGGGGAACTGGGATGTCTGGGCTCAGAAATAAGCAAATCTACATTCTGCTTAGAATAAAAATATGTAATTTCAGACTTTCTTGTGATGTTTGCTTTGTTCTTGTGCAACAGTGTAAGATACTGTCTTTAAATCTGAGAAGAGATTCAAAAGGATGCTGCTTAAAGGAAAAATTCACTTCTTTATTGAAGTGTGAGTCGTTAAATCAAATTCAATCAAAAGAAAGAAACAAAATCTTTAAATCTTTAATTTCCAAGTCTTATTCTTGGAAAGTCTTGTTTCAAATGTAGATTCTAGTTGAAGGTGTGACATGAAAAAGACAGAAACAAGGTTAAATTGTCATTAAGAGGGATATTTTCTGGACAAGTCAAAATTAAACCACATTGTGCTCTGGGAAAATCAACCAATTTACCAATTTTACCAAACAAACAGGGTTTGCTATTGAATATCTCCGGTTCAGGGGCCACTGAGGCAAATCAAGTCATTTTCTACAAAGACACAAACAACTTAACCTCTTTCATAAAGACTCATGTTGCCAGCGAACAGAAACACAAGGCTTGATCCCCGTGTCATTGTTTTATTAGTACAACAATTTGAGTACTGACCATCTGAATCCCTATAACAGAGGACGAACACTAAATCTTCACTGTGTAATTACAGATACTTGAATTATGTTTCTTTTTCTCGTGTCGGTGGCATTTCAGTGGCTTTCTGCATATAGAAAAATCATTGTTGGAAGAAAAAAAAAAAAAACGCCAGCTCCCTCTCTCTCTCTCCCTCTCTCTCTCTCTCTCTCTCTCCCTCTCTCCCTCTCTCCCACTCGCTCTCTGTGTGTCTTTCTTCGCTCAGTTATTATAAGCAGCAGAGGTGCCGTTCCCCGATTCGCGCGCCATTTCACAATTATGAGTCTCAACAGGGAGCGTTCATTAATGTTATGCTAATTTTCTGTATCCAATTAATTCTTCTCTCTCCGCGTCTCTCTCGCGCTCGCTCTTGTTCTCCCATTTGGAAAGCGTAGCTGTCAGTCAACTGTGGCGTCGGAAAACACACACACACACACACAGACACACACAGGGACACGCACGCACACACTCACTCACACACACAGACACACACACACACAAATAAAAGCCTGTGAAATAATCACTAATGTATTCAGCCGGCTTATACTTCCCATTTCCGTAAATTATATTGCTGCGGTCAGGTAGAAAAACATGTATATGCAGAAGAGCAGAGAAAAAATAAATAAGTGCTTATTTGTTGTTTTGATGCCGTGCACTTTTTGAAATTATACACTCAAGTTTTCAAACAGCCAACAGTGATAAAAACGCATTCTGCACATAAGCTCTCAATTCCTGTACGACAGAGACAAAGAGTCACATTCACAGTCATGATATGACCTCACACACTGAAGAGAGAGAATGAGAGAGGAGGAAAACACAGAATATGAATATTCAAACACTGCAAAATACCTGGTTATTTAAAAACTTTGACACAAGAATTACTGATTCACTTTAAGAACCATATTAGCCAAGACAAAGAAATGTAGTATTCTAAACACTAAACACAGCTTCATGAAATCTAGACGCTTTAGAATCAGAGTTTTAGTTTGAAAACATCAGTGACATGAATCAATAGGTTTAAAAATGGACAGGAATTGTTCCTCCGTGTGTAAGTGTGAGGAGACGAGAAGAAAACAAAGGCAGAATGACAGTCATAGACATCACACACACACACCAACACACAGACACACACAAACACACACACACACACACACACACACAGACACACACACTGAGTCTTTACCCTGAGGTAGTTGAGGGTGAAGTTGGTCAAACCCATGCGAGTGATGTTTTTGGACAGTTGTTCCAGCACCTGAGGGTCTTGTGCCTGTAAAGTCAGCAGCAGAGAAATGAAAATAAAAGAAAGTATTACACACGTACACAGCACACACAAACACATGAGTCATATAACACGTCTATATATTGTTATGTTTGCATTCAACTGACTACGACTAAAGGATTGTCTACAGGCAATTAAGGCTAATTGGCTAATTCCATCGGATATGCACAATCGACACATTCACACCCTCGAGTCACGAATGCAACTGTTTAACGGTTATTGCAGTTTCTATTATTCTGAATGGAAGTATTTCTGGCCTTCATTTCACGATGTTGTCAAACTGTGGGCTAATTAATCAATATTAGTTTGTCATCCCATTTAAAATTCTGCACGTTTACGATTTTCTTATCTCGAACCGAATTCGATGATGTCGGCGAACAGGGTCTGAGCTGCGGGGGGAAAAAAATAATTGAATCACGTTCAGTTCGTGGAAAAACCAGCAAAATACAAAAATCTGCACATGTGACCCGCCCTTCAGTTTGATGCTTAACGTATTTAAATCATTAATATATGTGAGCTGCATTATTCACACTTCAAATTCGTTAAAAAATAGCACTGGAGACAATTAATAAATCGTGCAAAAGAAACCGTGTGTTTGTAGAGAACGTGTAGGAGTGAAGAACAAATGTTAAATTAGAACTAAGCAGTGGGGAAAAAAAAGCAAAGGTACCAATTATAGGAAGACGTCTGATTGAAAAAAAACTAAAAAATCCCATGAAGACACATGATTATTCACTGAGCTGGTTTGCCGCTCCAGGAATAAGAAGGATAAATTGTAGAAAAGAAGCTGTAGGTGTTGACGGAGCAAAGTAACAGCCCAGACCGAGCCGGAGCCGAAGCCGAAGCTCGCATTCAGCGCCTCATGAAAAATGCATAATTCTATCTCCACTCGCATCTCTGTGTGGTGGCGAGTCGAGAGGGAAAGCGAGGGAGCCCTTCTGTAGCGTCAGCAGGCGCCACGTGAGTGACGGGGGGGGGGGGCGGATCGGGCCGGCGTGCGGTATCGACAGCCCGGGCCGATCGGAATCTGAGTTACTTTGCTCATCAAGTGGAATTAGGCTAAACGCACTGTACAGAAATGTGTCTTGGCAGCGCCGGTGCAGGAGACGTGTCAACAATTTGTAGAGTGTGCGAGTAAACACTGGCACATATGGCGCCGGGACAACAGAGACGCTGGGTTCAAGGGGCCGGAGGGAGACAAACAACAAGCTGCAGGGAAACACACTCTGGGAAATTCAAGATGCATGTGTCACACCTAATGTGAGAGGAGTCAATAAGAACTTTAAATACAACTTATTCTATTAGGATTATACCTAACTTTTTGTGATGAGATGAGACTAGACAAGTTCAACTACCTAAAGTAAAGAGATTATTTACTTCTTTCCCCCTATGGATTCATTATATAAACACTAATATGATGTATTACAGTGTATATGCGTCTCTTAAGCTAATATCCCTGTGTTTACTGTAACAGCTGTTACATCGGTACCTTGATGCATTATTTGTTTGTTTTGTGTTTTGCTGCCATAAATTTTAATGTATATCTACATCAGGGTTTGAGTTGCACACAACTGCTCGACACGCCGTGTGTGTACAGGGGATTTGCATGTGTGTGTCTATGTGTGTGTGTGTGTGTGTGTGTGTGTGTGTGGGTGGCTGGGAGGGGAGGGGGTGAAGCAGATGTTAGGGAGGGAGACGTAATGTCACTTGAAATGATGTGCAGCTCCTGCAGGGTGTTTGTGTTTCTGCATCTTATTTTTTTTTTCTAAATCTACTTTGTACTCCTACTCCTCGTTACAGAGGGAAATAGGTTATTCAACTTTTTTACTTCTTTTACAGTCCTAGGTAATTTGCATATTGAAATGTTTTTTCCAACCATGATCAGTTGATGAAAAAGAAAAAGGAATGTGATAGAAAGGTATAGTGTAAAAAAGATCCTACAACTTTAAAATGCTGTTCACAGCAGTGACTTTGGAGGTTATTCTCAATATTGAGAGCATTCTTAATAATTGAATAACATTTTGCCAGTAGTGCTTTTGGTTGGACTTTAACTTGGAGTACCTGAACACAAAGTTACCAGGAGTTTTCTGAAGGGAGGTTTTAAAGTTTAAGTTTCACCACTTTCAAACTTCATGGAGTATTAACACCTGAGACACCTGTCAATCAAAGCGATCGCACTGTCAATCATATTTCTGCTTAGTGGAGCATCATCGAAACACTTTGTGATGACTTAAGACGACTCAGACCAGATTGTTTTGTCGAAGAAATTAAATTGATTATAACTAAATATAAGTAAAGCTTTCAATACAGATACATTTCTATAGTCAGCATCTAGTGGCCATTACAAGAACTGCAGACATTTACCTTACAGCACTGACTTGAGTATAAAACAAAAGGTTCCCATATTTAGCCTTATAGGCAACATACATACAATATATAAATGGTTAATAATGCAGTAAAGTGCAGTTTCACTGTGTATTAATTTATTTAACATCATCTCCTGTGGACATGACAGAGGCAGGTGTATAACAGATAAAATTAAATATTTTTCCAAGTATTTTACTTTACTTCTGTATTTTCAGGTTTCATGTTGTTGTTGAATTTGAAGCTTACACATTTAAAGTCCTGTACTTTTATTCAGTTAATTACTTTTGATGTTTTTTTCCAGCCCAGACCATGATGGTGGTGTCATGAGTCACTGGTGGTAAATAAAACCTACAGTCCCATTCTTAATGAACTCCTCAAAACCAAGATAATTATGGTTACATATAGAGAAAGAGCCGTAGTTCAGCTGGAATCAGAAGGTGTGTTCTGGTATCTGCATTTTTTCTACTTTCCTACCCTGGCTCCCGAGTGTGTCTCTGCTTTCATTAGTCCAGGCAGCGATCAAAAGAGTGAACTCACACACACACACATCACTGAAGATCTGGCCAGGACCCACGATACCCCCGAAATATCCCACTCTCTAGAAATTAGTGTGAATACCCAAAGGGGCCAATTTATTGGTGAGTGAAATTCATATGAAGATTTGGCCAAAAGAGAAACGTGGCGATGGAGCAGAAAGCTGCTCACACACCTTCGGCTCCGTTTGGGTGAAGAGAACATGTCAAATCTGCTTTTATTCATCAAGCAAAAGGGAGGAGATGCATATAGAGCATATTCTACTGTCACTGTTTTTTGTTTTCTTACCAAAACCTTCTGACTTTTCTGTTAAAACAACACAGAGATTCCTTATGGCTGTTTTCAGCACATATGTAAAGAAGGACTCATGTGCTTCTGCAGTATTTGAATATTTTATTAACGACCATAGTGTGTGAGGAATTAATGCTCCTAATACATGTTCTCATGAATTTCATCATTTATAAGTCCATCAGAGTCCAGAGCTCAAGTCGAGATCGACAAGATGTTAAGTTGTGAATCTTGTTGAATCTAAATGTGTTTATTTTCTGGGCTTTTTAGCTAAAATATGAGCAGATTGTTGATTTTAACTACTGAAGTTGTGCAGGATTTTTGTTCACAGGCACATACATACATACTTAAGTAGTAAGAAAGTAAAACCATGAACAATTTACAGAGTTTTCTGACATGTGAACAATCTCCCTACAGCAATAAGTTATTTTAATTTCCTATTTTTTGAAGGTACAATCTGTTACGTCTGTCTCTCAATACAAACAGGAACAAAAGACCTGATGGTGTCACAAAGCTGTAAATTCATTTTAGACATTTGAACGCAGAATTCTTACATATTATATCTTTAAGTATAATAGGACATAATACTTGAATGTAGTAACCTGATCTTAATCTGTTAAGATCAGGTCTATACGTGAACTATACGTACATTTAATTTCTCATCACAATAACATCAGACCTGTGTGTGGAGGGGACATGTTATTAGATCTACCTGAAGAGGTTTGTGTGTGAAAGGGGAGAAGCAGAATCATATTGTAATGCATGGGGGGGAGGGGGGGAGTATATGTTGCTTCTTTAATTCTTTCATTAATGTGTTTTTCTTCCAAACAGCTATATGGTGCCGTCTCGGTTCAGAATCATTAGACAGCAGAAACCCCTTCTGCTCCGGCTGCACTCCACAGCTCCACTGACTAAATGTGTGTTACACTTAGTGGAATTAAGCAGATTATTCATTCGACCTTGTTTTTTTTCCTCCCTCTCTCTCTCTCTCTCTCCATTTTTCAGACAAGGGCCCTGTTTTTTATCCTCCGTGCCCTTTGATGTCTGCAAATAAATTGGTTTGCAAAAATCCCTCCAAACTGCTTTGTTGGCGTTTAAACCTCATATCCTCATGAATAACTTCAGGAGGAGAAAAAAGAAAGAGGGAACGTGTCCTGGCCCGAGAGTGGAGGACCCTTGTCGGGGTTCGGGGAAAAAACAGACCCCCGAGAACCCGGGTGTTTGTTTGGTCGCGTGTTGGTGATGTCACACTCACGTGCATGGCCAGGATGCTGCGAGGGATGAGCTCCCGGTACTGCCGGATGGTGAAGTGCCACGACTTGATCCTCATCAGATCGTCAAAGGCAAACTCCAGAATCATCCGGCCTTCCGTGCAAACCTGGAGAAAGATCACACACACAAGTCGTTAGCGTTGTTTCCTCCCAGTGATCCTTTAAACTGGCTCTTAATGCCACCGTCAGCTGACCAGGGATCAGCGTTTATTGGCCAGGCGTGATTTTAATAAAACAGAATACAACAAAATAATAAAAAACAACAACCCTGGGAGCGTTTTGTGTCCGTTTTGGAATTTGTTCAAGGACTCTGTTGCAGGGAGTGAGCTATTATGCTCCCGATATTTACTCTGCTCGCTTCCCTCATTCAGAGCATCTGTCCTTGGGCCTCTCGACCATCCCGCTATTTCTAAAATGTGAAAATAAATGTAATCTGGAGAGGGGTGTGTTTACGCCAGAGACAAAAGAACTTCAGGTCAGAGAGAGTTGCCAATTAGGAAGAGAGAGGGAGAGAGGGAGAGCGGGAGAGAGGGAGAGGGAGAGGGAGAGAGGGAGAGAGAGGGAGAAAACATTTTTTCGCCCCTTTAGCTGAATTCAGCGCTTGCCGGGGCCCTTTCGCTTCTCCCGTATTCCGTTGCTGTGACAACCAGGGAGCGAGAGGAGAGAAAGGAGAGAGAGAGAGAGAAATGGAGAGACAGGCAGAGAGAGAGAGAGAGAGAGGGGGAAAAAAAATCAGCTGATTAGTTGGCATGGCAACGGCAAAGATGTAATCCCACCAGACACACTCTAATCAATGCCCCCAGCGCAGATGGTCTCCTGAGGATCAACAAGAAAGAGGCTAGCGGCCATACTGCAACCCCCCCCCCCCCCCCCCCCCCTCCAACCACAACCACAACCCACCCACTCCACCCCCCCCCCACTCCAACCCCCACCCCTGCTGGTCACGTGCTCCACCGTTAACTCCAACACGTTGAGTAAAAAAAAAAAAAAGAAGCAGAATAAATAGAGGCTGGAGCTGCTGCCTCGACTGAAAATGTAAAATGTTCTCAGTCTTTGTGCAGCCGAGCGTCTCTGGAGTTTCTCAACTGAGCTCACAATGAGGACGTATAGAGGGAGAGTTTGGTTTTACGGTAGAAAAAACACATGAAATAAGGTGGCACCAGTTATTTCTGGTTTTGTTAAATAGGCAAAAAACAGACAGCGGCAACTTCTGAGAGACACTGGTTCCTCTTTTATTATTTTTTCATGGACGTCTCTATTTGGTTTTAACTCAGGGAGCCTAAAGTTATAAAGAAGAGAAAGTTACATTTTCTTTACATTGCAGATAATTCTATTCTTTGTAGTACCTTGTGTGTACAATGTATTTTTTACTTATTTATACCTGTAGTGAGTGTGTATTTCACCATTATTTTATTAACTGCTGTAAAAGTGTGGGTCTAATAAAGGACTTCATATCTTATCTTATCATGTTCTGTTATTCTGCAGCCTTTTTTATAGAAGTGTTGATTGAACTGTAAAACCATTTTGTAGTTTGTGGTGCCGCTGAATTGTGTTTTATTATTGTGGAAGGTGTCTCTCTCTAATTTTGGCCGCCCAGCATTGGAGGCTAAAAGCTACCTACAACTCTCTATATATTATTAATACGTCTATTCTAACTATATCGTACACACATCACATCAATATTTGGACAATTAACTTATTTAGTATAAAATATTGTAATGTTTCATATTATTTATAGCTTTTTAATCTCTTTTCCTTCTTATATCTAAATAATTATTCAGGTCAATACATGTTTATCTCTTGAAAACTGAATGACAGACTTCTGGTTGGAATTTGACTTTTCCTGCCAGTAGACAGAACTCTCCTCACCTCTCTTCACTGTGACTGAGCTCCGAGCTGATCCAGTGGTTTTACATCCCAACACATCTGGGATCTGCTGCCTGCTCGGACGTTTGGCTTGTCTCAGCTTGATAAGTGTGGATTAGACTAAAGCAATATTTAGAAATAATCCCTGGTGTTTAATGGACAATGAAAATCTTTTTTTTTATTTACTCTAATTCCAGCAGCGGTTTGTCCGACAGCTGACCTCAGAGTTCGGACTGAAAGTGACGGAAAGACTCGTAATACCTCGACATTTAAATAATAACAATGTCAAGTGTGGATGTAAAGCATCGCTGTACAGTGCAGAATCTGTATTTCAACATTTGGTGATCTTAAGTTCTCTAGTTTTTTAGGAGACAGCTCTCATGCAGCGGCTGCAGGTTCCGTTGTGACCCAACCCTTCAGTGCATGCTTTCCCACGTTCTCTCTCCCCTGTTTCACCCAACTATCCTGTCCATAAAGGTAAATCCTTGAAGGAATGTTCGAAAAACACCAATCTCGAATGTTAAAGAAAGTGAAAACTAATTCCTGGCTAAGCCCCTTGGTCCAGATCGGCACCACATCGTACCACCAAGCTTCATTGAAATCCGCCCAAGTCCAAAGGGGTGAAAGCTCCAACTAGCTGCCTCAGGTGACAAATGGGGTTAATGGTTTCGGGTTAGGGTCCGACAAAGTACTTCCCAGTGGAAACTACACTTTCTCAAGTCCCCAGCAACACACCTGTCCAGTTTCCACGTTGACTGGATGAGCAGTTTTTGAGACAAACTGAAGGACAGACGGAGACTGACGGAGATTTCTGGATTCATGAGCAGGACAGAAGGATTAAGTTCTGCTTCATGTGTTTAAACTCCACTTCTTAAGATAAATAAACCATCTCAAACCCACTGGATTATGTAAGTAAAAAAAAAAGCATTATCACGAAGCTAATAACGGCATTATTCAGAGTTTATTGAAAGACTCTGTAGAAGCAAAGATTATATTCCAAAGAAAGTAAATTTAAGCCACATGATGAAGCTACATATTCTTAGAGTAGCATTTTAAATGTATTCCCTATATGTTGAGTTAAATAATCTTCATGGACCCCCAGGTTTTCAGCCCATGTTGTACTTTTTCCTTTTCCTCCTTGGAATGAAATCATGGTCATTAGAGGTTCTTCCCCCTTGAGCCACTTAAACCTATTAAAGGACAAAACACTTGGGCATGCATGAAGAAATAAATGATCCTTTACATAATTCCAACATGTGTGTTTTTAGTGGTTCTGCGGTTAAACCAGCAGCAGCAGCAGTGAAATAACTTGTGTTTACCGGTGAACCAGCGTTTCCTGATGTTCTCCAGGTGCTGGAGCACTTCACTGAAAGCACGCTGCACTATCGATTCTGTTTTCCATATAGTACCGACTGTGTCTTCAGCCTCAGCTATAGCTCTTAGTTCTCTCCGCCTCTCTGAAACTGGTGAATTAATTGTCCCGCGGCCTGAATCCGACCAGCAATAAGAATCACTTTAATTGCAACAAATGTGCAGGAGTTTGTCTTTGTGGCAAACTGCTGCAGAGATATATTAACCAGAGATGCGACTGAGGCAGCTTCCAGTGTCCGTTCCATCACACAAAGCTATTTATTCCTCCAACTAGTTCGAATGGAATACTGGAATAGCTGCAGCCATATTTTATTTTAGCTAAATACTGTTCCCCTGTGGAAACTAAAAGGAGGAATAACCCCTCAAATTAAAAAGTGGTCCATTAAACGGTACGGCCACTCACGGAGAGTCCCTCATTGATTCAGGAGCGGGGTCATAAATCTCCCACCCGTCGGGGATAAGGGGATCTCCGGCTCAAAAGAGCCAGAAAGAATAACAGCACCCCGCTGCTGAGACACTATTCAATACTGTACTCTAACATGACAATCTATTAACAGCCGAGGAGCCGAAGGTCGTTAGATCGATTATCATGAGCATTCACGACCGCCCCCGGTGCATATAAATAGGTTCAAAGTTGACTAAATATCCTCAATTATATTGCAAGGAGGTGCTGACATGTCTCATAAACACAGTAACTCAGAGAGGAGCCTGACATTCATATTTAGATCACAGCATTAATTGTTATTTACGGTTATTGCAAACATTAATAAGTGAAGGGTGCTATAAATATGGTGTTTACAGCAAATGTGTCCACTTGACGACTGAAACATTGAACCTCAGGCTGAAACATCGGCTTATTATAGCAGATGTACATCAATATTGTGTATAGGCCAAGTAAAAAGTAAAATATACTATAGACACAGACGTATCTTAGTATCTTACCATTCTTATTGATATGGTTTATATGACTCGTTTACAGATTTCTTTTAATTGTCTCAAGCATTCATAAACCTCTCATGCTCCGAAACTCACTCATCAGTCAAACTGTCAATTAACTCGCAGCCGAGAAACTCATTTAATAATCTACCTCAAGTATTTCGGAGCCAGGAAATAAAGTGAGGCACACCTGTGAGACGTGTGCCCCCCCCCACCCCCACGCTGTCAGCACCGAGCAGGGATGCTAGAGTCCCCGGTTAGACGTTAAACAGACACTGCAGCAATAACCACGGGCGGCCATAAGCAATCACACAAATCAAACAAGTGGGGTTAAATTAGAGGAGCACCTGAGTCGAGTAGATATCCAGTCAATAATCTGACTCATGATATCAATGCATGAGTAAATAGAGCAATCGCACATCTCATGATACATCTGTCGCACTCCAAACACTTATGTGAAGACAAATAGGGCAAAGACAACACAAAATAAACACAATAAGTCCCACTGGTATTAAAACCATCGATAGACAGCTGGGATTCTTTCACACCTTGTAGGAGGATTGACGTGTTCAGTAATAGAGGCAATTCGATGCAATGCTAACATCGATTTAATTGAATATCTATAATCATAGAAATATAAGAATTGCATTTACGAAGTGTCTGAAAGTTGAGGAACTGGAATCCAAGCAGATCCCAGAAACCTCCGGCTGCTGATAACACATCCACTGGTAGATTTCTGAAGGAAAGAAAAGGAATCCACCCGGGGAATTAAATCCTCTTGTGCTGTGATCACGATGTCACAAACTTGCCTCTCTGCTCCCTGCTCGGCTCCCAGCATGCAGCAGCCCCCCGACTGGGCGCCGGTAACAAGGGCCGTGGCCTGTGAGCCAACACACACCGGTCAGAGGAGAGCAGGGCATGCTGGGTAGTGAGCAGAAGGCTTTCGGTCAAATTGGCGCCCCGTGTCACCTTGTCAACACCTCGCCGACCTGCCAACGCTCACACGTTGTCTCGCCGCCACCTGGAGAACGCCACCCACTCTTAGCACCCCCCCCCGCCGTAACTCCACCCACTCGTTAGCGTGCAGCACCCGAGCGATGAGGTGGAGACGGAGCCAGAAGACAAGAGACGGTGTTGGGATTCTTTAAATGGTTTTGTCACTGTTACATTACATTCAATTATTTTTCAACTTGTTTCAGATTCTTTCACTTTCTCCATCTGCGTCATTGTAGCATCAATTTGTACCACGACCAAAAAAGTCCTCTTCCACAACAGAGACAATTTCCTCCAAGTCCGCAAGATTCTTTCTTCAGAAAACACAATTTCTTGCACAAACTTTTCTAACTTCTGATTATAGTAATATTTTGCATCTGATTTGCGTAAAGATGAAGTATAATTTAACAAGATGCTCCACGAAATCATGATGTCCCACATGACACAATTCACATGGAACTATGACTTTATTCTCTCAGATTTTAGTTGATTCTCATTTTTGCAATTTGGTCCATTGTTTTCTAAGATAAGATAAGATAAGAGAAGATAAGATAACATAACATAACATAACATAACATAACATAACATAACATAAGATAATTCATTATTAGTCCCACAACAGGGACATTTGCAGTGTTACAGCAGCAAGGGCAGTACAAATTCAGTAAAGTAATAAGTAATATGCAATACTTATATGTGTAAGAGATATAAAAATACACTAACTAATATATACAGTATAAATAGAAAATGCTCAGTGTGAATATATGTACAGTGTAAAGGATTGATGCTCCATTGGATTGCACTGACAGAAATGTAATATTGCACAGTTCAGAGAGTCGGACCCGAGGTAAAGATCATTCTCTCAGTCATGATAAACATTGAAGTCACCAGGTTTATCACTGGGATCAGGAAACCAAGTATTATCATGTTGATTAGGTTCAGTGGGATCAGACCCACGGTGAAGCTCAGGTAGATCTGCAGCAGCCTGAGGTGACTCCAGGACAGATTCATCTGCATGTTCTGTTCTGTTCAGGTCACATTCATCAGTGGATGAAATAAACTAAAACTGAGAACACCTGCAAATTCTGTAATTATCCTTCATTACACAGGGAAATCATGTCAGGGCAGAAAGATGGTGAGAACAGAGGAAATGACGATTGTTGGGAGATATTGTTACTATTCCATTTTCATTTCTGCTAAGAAATGTAAGTCATGTAAGGTTTTAACAGCTGGAAACATGGATGTGTAGGTTTAACATCCTTATAATGATTATACGTGATTATATGCTGCAGGTTTTTTATATAAACATGTATTATAGCTGTGACCTCGACAAAGCATATAGGCTCTTTGCCATGTTTTCATCATCTGTATTGTTTTACCCTTTAATGCTGTTATTTATAAAGTTGATGTCAAATAAACTGAACTGAAATCATCACAGTTTTCTCATCCGTCTTTTCTCGGCATCTCAGATCACACAGAATGACTCAGTGACTTCAGTGTCGTTATTTCTGACGGAAAACAACGGCTAAAACTGCTTCAGCAAAAAAAACCCACAAGACCCAAGTTGTAATCAAGTAGAATAATTCGTTAAATGTGATTCTTGTCTGTAAAGCAAATGTGAATTAGAGTTTTTTGTAAAAGAAAGAGAGAGAGAGAGAGAGAGAGAGGAAGCGAGAGAGAGAGAGAGAGAGCGAGGGCGCGAGACAAGCAAAGAAAGAGACAGGCAGAGAAAGAGAGAGAGAGAGAGAGAGAGAGAGAGAGAGAGCAGGAGTGAGGGGGAGAGACCAGCAAAGAAAGAGACAGGCAGAGAAAGAGAGAGAGAGAGAGAGAGAGAGAGAGACAGAGAGAGAGAGAGAGAGAGAGAGAGAGAGAGCGAGGGCGCGAGACCAGCAAAGAAAGAGACAGGCAGAGAAAGAGAGAGAGAGAGAGAGAGAGAGAGAGCAGGAGTGAGGGGGAGAGCAAGCGAGCGAGTTGGGAGCTGGGGATGATTTCTCTAGGGATGAAGGATGCGAGTGTGTGTGCGTGTGTGGGTGCGGGCGGGGGGGGGGGGTGCAGAGAAGAAGAAGAGGGGAGGATGAGAGAGAGCGAGTCGGGCAGGGGAATGAGAGAGGGGGTGGTGGGTGGGGGGGGGGGGGGTTGGGTGGAGGAGAGCGAGGCGAGGCGGAGCTGATTGAGATTTGGGCCTCCAGAGCTGCAGGCTCCCGGCTGCTCCCGGCTCGGGGAGAACACGCTCAGTTATTGGAATTCTTCTCCTTTTTTTTTTTTCTCCCCCCCCCCCCCGTCTTTCTTTTTCTAATGAATTAATTCTTCTCATCCAATTTAGGTGAAGATGAAAAGAGAGCAGCGCTGGCAGCATCAAATTTAGCTCTTCTGTTTTTTTGTGTGTGTGTGTGTGTGTGTGTGTGTGTGTGTGTGTTGTTGACCGGGGCCTCGACCGTTTGTGTTGCTGCTTCTGTTCGGTTAATATCACTATGACACTCGTTATATTTATATATATATATATATATATAATGTTTTTTTTTTTTTAAAGGTGGAGCCTTGTTTACAAAAATCCAACAACAGCAACATTTAAAGAAAATTTCCTGGGTGCGTTATTGTGGATGTTTCACGTTTTCATTTACCAATATAATAACACAAAGAGCCCCCCCCCCCTACCCCACACCCCTTCCCTGCTCCACCTTAACCAATTTACCCACACACACACACACACACACACATACATACACACACACACACACACACACACAACACACACACACGTGCCCATCCCCCACCCAACCTGAGGATGGAACTGAAACACACACACACACACACACACACATACATACACACACACACACACACACACAAACACACACACACACACACACACACACACACACACATACACACACACACACACACACACACACATGGATTCAGAACCACCTCAGCTGAAAGTGCTCAGCGACAGTGACGTGACCTCAGGATCACACGCGTGTCGGAGCTCACGCGTGTGAATATGCAGCAGCATGTAAACACACCTGCTTCACGTGAACTGACACCGAGCCGCTGCTAAATAAAGGTCCTGAAACTACAAGACGTCTCACGTGTGAACGATCACAAGGAATTCATATTGAGATGTGATGAATTACAGATGTTTATTATACGGAGTCAAAGTTCAAGAACAGGTAAAGTGGAACATTTACACGTTTATATAGTAATGTAAACGTTGTATTTATAGGAAAGGACTTTAAACTATTACATATCACGATTAATAATATTAATCTCTTATACAAGTTAATAGTTCAATGACCAAATATGTTTATATTGACAAACAGTTTATTACTAGATATTCTGTGTATCCAAAAATAGATGCAATAGGTTTTGTTTTAATCAAATTCTCTCTAACTGTGAAACTTTTGATGACTCATCTTGACGTCAGGGCAGAATATAACTTTTTTCTCCCGATGACTAAGACGAGATGATGACGAGACGACATCATTTATTAAAACATAAACTGTGACTATACCATCATCGAGTTTTTAGATTTTATTCAATCCTTAGAATATCACACTGACATTCGCCGAAAAGTACCTTTAAAAAAATAAACCCTCTATTGTTTTCCTGTGAACCACTTAACACCGAAAACATCTGTCTCAAGTCGTTTCTGACTCAGATTCGTTTTTTTACAAAGGACTCGAGACAAAACTAAATCTGCAGTAAACCGTCGCTGGTGCTGTTTTCTATTTCACAAGGAATTTTCACATCTAAGAGCAAGAAAGAAAAAAGACAAAGCTCGGCCCCGAAGTGACACCGAAACCAAGGAAATCTTGAATTAGGGTCATTTGCATTGAAAACTTGTCACGTGATCTCAAGCCAGTGGCACATTTTGATCATTTCTTTTCACAAAATCAGATTTCAGATCTTAATAACAGACAAAATGACTTTGAATTTTTCTCAATTATGTTTTTTTGATTCCTTTTTAGTCTCAGAGCCCTCGGCAGGTCAGCCACAAAGTTAATTTCAGACTCTGCACGCCACACACACACACACACACACACACACACACACACACACACACACACACACACACACACACACACACACACACACACACACACACACACACACACACACACACACACACACACAGACAGACACACAAGTGAGAGCCTACTGTCAAGTCCTGAAAACAAGGCGGCGTTTGGCTGTTTAATGTCAGAACAATCCGGTCCGGTGCTGTAGCTCAGGGTTCATGGTACAGGGAACATGGAATCCCTTTAGCTCGGCTGCTCGCCGCTGACAAGGTATCTGGCCTCAGCTTCATTTAGAGAGTCAGCAGAAGAACACTAAGAGTCAGCTAGCCATCTGGATCAGTCTGTAGTGGAGCAGATATTCACTCCCGCCCGCTGGGGGATTCGCTCCCCAAAGTCAAAAGCAGATGAGCTCAGCTTTGGCGCGTTCAGGAGACCTCGGTGTCAGGTTCGGATTATCTCACCTGAGCAATTTGTGTTTCCTCTGCTTTCTCCTGCTCCTGCCTGTGCTTCACTTGTACGGCAAAAACCAAACCCGTGCTATCCCGAAGATCTTTACTCATGTCCCTGTCCTTCAGTACCAGGTGTCGGCTTTAAGAGCCGGTCGACACCTTCAACAGGAGAGCGGCCGCTGGGTTTTGCAGTTTAGGGTTTTAAATTCTTTACGGTTTTATGGCCTTGTAAAGCACCTGATTACGAGATTTCAGCTTGAACACGCCATCTGCATAAATTCATGTAATGCATTCAAACCGAGAATTACATGAAACACACAAAAATTGATGTTTTTTACAGTCTAGAGAACAAAATAACTTGCTTTTCTCTAAGAAAGGTTTCTAAAATGAAAACTAGAGAAAGGGACAGGAATTAAATAACATGGACATTTTCCTAAAGTGGATTTGGCGTTGAGTAACTCTTTAAATTTCATTAAATTCAAATGCATTCATTCCCAAAAGTATCCACTGCTTCAGAAATAGTGGACAGACATATGAGATAACACATAGATCTTGAAATATCTGACTGTGGAGCCACCAGCCACGACAGAGAAAAGGAAAATCAACAGCTGTGAATGGATTTGATCTTTCACCAGTTAAACACCTCGACTGGCCCATTATCATAGCTTGTGATCAATTATTCATGGTGGGAGACGCGCTGAGGGGTCAGGTGTTACCTTTGTAAACATTGGCTTCCCGTGCTGGGTGACCATGGTGCACTGATCACAGTCCAGGGTGATGCAGGAGTTGTGGAAGGACTCCTTGGAGTGTTTGAGGATGTAGTGGAGCTCGCTGACCCCCCCCTCGAACACCGTGCTGAAGTATCGTGGGATCAGCGTCCGGCCGATCGCTGCAGGGGAGACAAAGGAGAGGGCACAGCTGCTTAATATAGGAGAGCACATGGGACATGATGTGGAGAGAGACACTGGGCTTAGTGGAGAACACATAGGAGAGGAAGAGAGGGGGACAGCTTCAAAAACTGCCACTGATATAAGACCGATAATGCTGCTGCAGGTTGTAGCTGCAGGATGCTAATGCTACTGCTAAGATTTACATCTGTGTTGAAGTCAAAATCATTCTCTTTTTGGGCAAGACAGTGAAATTACACATTTCCCAAAAATATTGAATATTTCTCTTTGGAGGAAAGTCAAGTTTTGAGTAAACACACATTTCCTAAATTACCTTTTTTAATCAACATGTGAAGTTGAATGTCTCAAATGTTAAATGCTACTTCAACATGAGAGTTGTACAAACACTTTCCTTTTAATTAAATTGGCAAAACTGTGGAATCCAGAACAGTTTAAACAAAGAAAAAAACCGCATGAATATGAATCTGAGGAGATTCAGTGGAATATTTCAGTCCCTAACGTTGGACAGTGCTAAAAAAGGCTTTGATATTAAGTACTCAGTAGAGAACTGCATTAAATACATAATAATTACACGTATATCATATTAAAGTTAAATGTAAGTCAACTTCAATGAGAGAGAACAGAAACTGCACAACATGGAGAACTGCTTCAGATTAATTAATCATGATAAACATCATATTGGCTGTTGTCAAAAACTGATCAGATGTTCAAACGGACGAGATTGATTCAAATATTTGAGAGCAAAGATATTTCAGATTTTTTCCTGTCGGACTTCTCGATCCCGTTCAATCATTCCAGGGAAGATCGTGAAGTCGACTGTTTATTGATTTGACCTCGACCTCTGTACCCAGCCGGTTGAACGTAACACTGCCAATAGAGGAGCCTCCGCTTTTTGGATCAACTTTAAACATCTTTACAGTTAGTTACCGCAATTTGTAAAGCATTGTGAGTGAAGTGCATGATCCAATATGTCATTTTTGGCCGTTAAAAAACAATAATCTCACCACCAAATCATTATCAGCAGAGCTGTGGTAATCTGGATGAACTAGTTGTTAAATGTGTGTTATTGATCAGCAGCCGCCCTGATGATCCTGGTTATTTCATGAACCCAGATCCTCAATGCAACAGGCACATAACTGATTCACAGAGAGTATTGGATTGTCCTGAAACCCATCGATCGCCTGAGGACCTAACACCGAGCTGCCTTCAGGAAACCTGTTCACCCTTCAAGAAGTAAAAAAAAACTATATTCTGAGATTGAGTCTGATGTGTCAAATACAGTTTTTTCCAGCTCAGGGAGGTAAATTCACTTCTTTCCAAGATTAAAGATTTTCTTAAAACAAGCGACAGTATGAAGAATTCCAGCCTCTCGAGCCACTTCCTCCGACACTTCATACAAACACACTCGCTTTCAGATCTGAGCATATTCTCACACATTTTTCAGAATAATACGACTCCGCGACTGAGTTTCAGGTATTAAACTGAATTATTAAGATGGACAACTTCTGCAGAGCAAACTTTCTGCAGGAGCCTAAAGAGACAATGAAGAGGCTGCATGATGAAAACCGGAGGAGGAGTCAGGGAGGGAGAGATTGTCTTCGGTGTTTTATCGCCCTTGGGCTTCGTCTGGTTTCCATCTCTACTGTGTTAGCTGGCTTCAAGAAGAAGGATGGATGATACACAGAGAGACGCTAAGTTCCCCATCACAGTATGGATGCACTGTGATGCAATATTACACATTCCTGAATACTTGGATGTATTAAAAGTATGAAATAATGTGTTTTTTGGTTATAAAAACATTAACAGTATTTAATTTGGCTCATCAAGGGTTTTGAGAGCGTCTTTCCTTCGTCAACTAATCACCATTGGCTTTGAATTTTAGCTTTACAGCTTCTTTATCTCAGTGAAAGTCCCACTGCACCTCGTAACTAAGAACCTGGAAATCTAGAAACGCTCTCAACACACTAGACAGAGGATTGAATAAAGTTCAGTTTAACAATAGATAAGAGATTCATGATATCTACACAGACATCAACTTGAGGTGCTTTAAATGAAAGAATACTCTGTTAACAACAGTGTAAACTGATAAATCTCCCAAGATTCAGTCAGCTTATTCTACAAAGTGATTTATTGTGACAGGGTGGCACAGTGGTACAGCGGTAAAGTGGGATAACACTGTCCCCTCACAGAATGAAGATTCCTGGCTTGTTTCACACTGGGCGGGGGTCTTTGTGTTACCATCTTTCCATCTAGGTAAAGTTCCAGGGCCGGTTGGGAGCCGGTTCCTGAGCTCCAACCAGTTCTTTGTGTTTTTTCGAAAGCCAGAACAACTGGTTCCAGTGCAGCATTGACTCTTTGCTGGTCGGAGGCTGTGGTTGGATTATCGTGAACAACTAAACCAAACAAAACTTTGTTGTGAAGATGCAAGTTGGCCATGAGTCTGACTTTTCTCCAGGTTCTCTAGCAATTTAGTTGTTTTGGATCCGCTTTATTTCAGTCCAAAGGGAGAAATGAGGTGTTAATGCATCGTATTTAAGAATATAATGAAAGACTGTGTTGAGTGCACAACTGCATGTGTAGATCAGGGATTGTACAGCATCAGCATCAGCAGCAGAGCAGCAGCTGCGTCAAACAGCTTTTATACGAGACATAAACATTTTAAACCTCTTCCTCGAACTGCAGAGCTCAATATTACAGTTTGTGATTCTGGTCGAGCGGCTGAACAACTCAAACCGTCTCCAGACCTCATCCTGCAGGACATTCTCCCTTAAAGACCGTGTTTTATTTAGTTCTACGGCTTTAGGATTTCTGCTGAACACACACACACACACTCATTTTCAGCTCCAGCCTGCCTCACACACTAACAGACACACACACACGCCTGTGAGCTGCAGTGCAACCGCTGGCTTCATCCAAATATCACTGGGCAGTTCCACATGAGCGAGTTGACTTGCTCAAGGGCAGGGCCAGAAGTTACTGGAGGGGAAAGTGCTGCTCATTCACTTTGATGCACAGGGGATCTCAACCAGCAACCGTCTGGACTGGAACTGTTGTTTTTGTTTTTTTACTTCTGGCTGAAAACTTTCCATGTCCCGTTATATCTGAGTCTTCTTTTTAAATATCATTCCCTCCATCGAGGAGCTTGTGTTTTACCTACACCTCTTTTTGCTGCAGCGTTTCTATCACTTCTTCAACCTTTCTGTCACTTTCTCAGGAAATTATGCATGAAACTAGAAAAACTTTACTTATATATTTAGGATAATTTGGGCCCTGAGTGTCATATCTTTACTTTACATCCACACATCTTATGGACAGTCTCCCCAGAGATCACATGACACTATGACAAAACACTGTTTACAGTAACAGTACACCGAGGTCCCTTGTATCTCAGGACAACAGCGAGACACAGTGATTATATCATATGTTAGAAGGACAAAAGAAACAACCCTGCTTTGAGAATGGGTTGCTGGGGACATGCTGCTGCTTCAGGACAATACAATGCAATTCAGGAGCTCTGTGAGTTTGCAGGACTGTTAGATGACAAAACACTGCACCATGGTTTATCACACCACAAGACGGGACTGAGCAACTTCGGTGAGTCTAACTGGAAGCAGCTTTTTTTTTTTTTTTTTTTGACGCAGTGACCGTGATTGTGCTGCTGCCAATGCAGCACCTTGACAGATGTTGTCACATTTCATTCTGCTAAATCGGAGGCAGGTACAACTTCTTTGTTGTGTGAATCCTTTTTTGCTGACGTGTGTTGTTCTCTGCGGTGCTGAATGTCAGCCCGACGCTGTGAGTCCCGACCTGAGGTGCATCTGGACCCATGGGAGAACTCTGGTATTAAGGGATTGTGGAGAAGCTTGGCTAATTTCATCGAATGACTCTGATTTGTCTTGTTTTTCTGTAAAACAACCAAACATTTGTGTTCAGGAGGATTAATCGTAATAAAAACAACTAATCCATGAAGCTGCTGCACAATCTCACCGACCTGATCACTTTCACTCCACATGCTGCATTTGAGAGAGAGTGAGTTTGAGCAAAAAAAGGTAAATAACAGTTTAAAGTAGTAGTGAAACATCCACCTCTGCCAGGAAGTTCTTTACCCACCCAACTAAAAGAATTAAGAGCGTCATCTAAAATGTAAACCATTCCATGATCACTGTGTCTACTGTTAAAATAACTGTAACAATATCTATATTTCTGTTACTTTGGATTAACAGGTGATCAGAAGCGGCGGCAGAATTCATCACCGTAAATTATACGAAACAACTTATAGCAAACCGATTCTCCAGTTCAGGTTCTTCATATTGAATCGAGCTTCTTCTCTAATAGGTGAACACTTGTTTTGTGCAGCAGCTTCAGGTTCCGAGGACATAGTCCTGCTCTTTATTTGCAGCGGCTCAATTACTGCAAGTCACTTTTACAGTTGCTAAAAAGAAAAGCTGCAACCAGCACCATCACAGGTGAAAAGTGCAAAATATGGGTTTAAAACCAGATGAATTTTGCATTAGGACACTTTGCTGGAGCACTTGATCTAATCTGACTGGGCTTTGGAGGACGTCGGGTCAGGAAAAGGTTGAGGATCCCTGTGAGAAGAACTAAACTAAAGACTTTCCTCTAGTCCTTTGTTTCCTTATTTAAGCATCAGCGCTATAACTG